>NC_140166.1:73339463-73364463 GCF_963971535.1 Notolepis coatsorum | reverse complement strand
CAATCGAAGAAGAGTCGTCCCCAAATCCATTCCATGTCATATATGAGATCACCGTCCCGGTGCTGTCTGGGAACATGTTTGGTATCATGTGTGTGTCTCTCTCCGTCCGTCTGTGAGTCTCTCGTTTGTTTGGCTCATGTGGGTGGGCCATCTGACTTGGGAGAAGTTTGGCTTGGTGTCTGTGTGTCTGTGTGTCTTTTGTTCTGCGCACATGTGTGAGTGATATTATGTTGAAAGGTGTCTTAACGTGTGTATCTTTGTTCTGTGTTTGATTGTAATTTTAGTTTCTCCAGAAGTGCATATGTATGTGAGAGAGAGAGAGAGAGAGAGAGAGAGAGAGAGAGAGAGAGAGAGAGAGAGAGTGCATGTGCGTGCACGTGTGTGTACATCTGTTTGTTGTTGTGCACATGAGCATGTCTGTCTTAATTTCATGCATGTGTGAGGGTGTGTGTGAAGTACAGTACGTGTGTGTGTGTGTGTGTGTGTGTGTGTGTGTGTGTGTGTGTGTGTGTGTGTCATCCTAAAGATGTCCCTCTCTCCTCCGGGCCTCCAGTCTGTGTCTGTTCCTGTCTCTAAGAGAGAAGGTTCTGGCGGTCGGCAGCAATGGAGGCAGAACACTGCAGTCCAACCCCATGCAGACCCCGGAACCCGACCAGAACCCACATCACACAGAGACCGGCCCAGAGGGGCTTCTACACAAGGAGGTGAAGGGAACAGAGACTATGATCACATCAAGTCTGTCCGTTTACTAAGTGTCTATAAAGGCTGTGTCGAGGTGGCCACATCAAAGGGTTCCAGGCGACTTCAGTATAGTGGTCGACCGATATGGGTTTTTCAACGGTCGATACTAGGGATGTCTGATATTATCGGCCGATATTGGCATAAAAATGTGATATCGGAAAATATCGGTATCGGTTTTCAATTTTATTTGAATTTAATTTTTATATATTTAAAATATACAATATTTAACCTTTATTCACCCAGGCAAGCAAGTAAGAACAAATTATTATTTTATTTATTGTCAAAGTATGCATAATGTTGTGTTAATTACACAACAAGAGATATGTAATGTTAATTACCTGAAATTATTCCGTTTTTTGGCGGGGGAAACCCTGCATATATTGGTATCGGTTGATATCGGTTGATATCGGTATCGGAAATGAAGAGTTGGACAATATCGGTATATCGGTATCGGTAAAAAAGCCAATATCGAACATCCCTATCGATACCGATATATATTTAAAGAGAAGGGCTGCCGATGGCCGATACAATGATTTCTTTGCTTTTGTGTCTGATAAAATACAACCATTTAAAAATGAGAAACAAAATTGCTGAATTGAAGTTACAAATTAAAATGTCACTAATGTTAGCTATATTGGTTAGCTAGCTTAGTTGGTTGATGACACTATAGGTTTGCATTGGCTATAATTGGTCTAAATAAACATGAACTTAGATAAAACTTTGCCTGACAAAATATTGCAAACATTTGGATATATATGTGGATACAAAATATTGCTCAAATGTGGATATAAAATATTGCAGTATTTTTTCCCTTCAAAATATCCTTGGAGCCCTATTTAGCTAGTGCTTTGGAGCCCTATTTAGCTAGTAAGCTAGCATGAATAGATTGGCATCAACAGATTCATTGTGATCTCTAGTGTCATAATGTTATCATTTTCACTCAAGCATTAGCACTGAGGCCACTAGAGCCCGGGAAATATGCTAATGTTGACGGATCGATAATGAAATCCGATATCGGCCGAAACCAATATTTGAAAAACGCTAATATTGGCGGACTACTTCAGTCTCCCAACAATTCAGGTCTTGCTTCCTTGCAATATTCAAGGTCTATATAATAATATGATATGTGGAAGTAAACACACATCAGTAGCTGACAAGGGTAATATTAGGTTTTCAGTAGTGATTTCAATAGTAATATTGGGTTTTCAGTAGTGATTTCAATAGTAATATTGGTTTTTGAGTAGTGATTTCAGTGGTACAAACGCTTTTAGATGTACGCGCTCAAAAATCTCTTGATTAGCTCTTTTCATCCCCCTGAAAAAGAAAAAGAACAACAACAAAAAACGAATTAGAATGCTCAAAGAAGATCGTCTCCCTCTCCACTCCTTTCCAACTCCCGAGTGGGAGAAAAAAACTAGGCCTGACAGTTGTAGAATGTGTGGTTGTAGTTCTCTGGTGCCCCTCAATGAACCACATTACCCAGAGGGTTGCAGTGTAATGAGCTCCATGTGTGCTGCGACCACACAAAACGCACACACAAACACACACATGCACATATACACACACATGCACACGCACGCTTGGCTCCTCGACATGCTTTGTCAGTGTA
The DNA here is from genome assembly GCF_963971535.1 of Notolepis coatsorum. NCBI lineage: Eukaryota > Metazoa > Chordata > Actinopteri > Aulopiformes > Paralepididae > Notolepis > Notolepis coatsorum. The sequence continues at coordinate 73,362,113 of NC_140166.1, read as the reverse complement.
TCAGTAATAGCAGCTTTCTGTTTATAGGCTGAGGGAGCTCTATTTTAAGAAACATAACAAGACAACCCCCCCCCTCTCTCTCTATTTCCCTTTATCTCTCTCGCTACTCTCTCTCTCTCTTCCTCTCCTCTCTCTTTCTTCCTCACTTTCTCTCTATCTCTCCCTCTCTCTGTCTTATGAATGAATGAATGAATGAATGAATGAATGAATGAATGAATGAATGAATGAATGAATGAATGAATGAATGAATGAAATTAATGAATGAAATGAATGAATGAAATGAATGAATGAAAACTTTATTTAACAGATTGCAGAATTGGTACAATACAGTACGGCTCAATACACACAATTGTTAAGGGGATGCAGACCAGAGAAAGACGTTTGTCTTGTTTACATCAGGGTCCCCCATTTTCAATTCATAGTGACATTTATGACATACACAACATACATGACATTTATGGCATAGGGACATACATGATATACAGGTATTTAGTACTGTTACATTTGTGACATATATGATATTCAAATATACAGTACTGTTACCCCTAGATCCTGACAGAGTATATAGATATGATGGGGAGGGGACTGTACATTAGGAGGGGCTGGGTGGGTGGGAGAGAAATATGCATACGGTGGGGAGGAGACTGTACATTACTCTCTCCCTTCCTCTTTACTTCCCCCACTTTCTCTCTCTATCTCTCTCTCCCTCCCTCTTTGGATTTTCTCTTTTTCTCTCTCTCGCTCTCTCTCTCTCTCTCTCTCTCTCTCTCTCTCTCTCTCTCTCTCTCTCTCTCTCTCTCTCTCTCTCTCTCTCTCTCCTCTCTCTGGCTACTCTCTCTCCCTATCTCTCTTACTCTCCCTATCTCTCTTACTCTCTTACTCTCTCTCTCTCATTACCCCTCTTCTCAGTGCTTGAGCCCAACAGTATTTATTTTTTACGTTACTTGTTACACACTCCAGAATTGCATGCGTGTGCGCAAGCTGTGCCTTGCTGCTGTTAGTACAGAGAGGGGCACAGAATATCCCTTTCCTGTAGAACATATGAAGACACATCTGATTATACTGTGAGCTTCCTGTTTTGTAAAATGATCATGGTATCATGTATCATGGTGTTTTAAGCTAAAAAATGTGCTCCATTGGATTGGAGCCTGGTGAGAGGATGCAGCACAATGTTAAGTTTCTCAATAAAGAAATCGGTTAAATGATATCTGGTACTAGTCAACATCACACCAGACAATGTTTAAATTATATCTGGTACTAGTCAACATCACACCAGACAATGTTTAAATTATATCTGGTACTAGTCAACATCACACCAGACAATGTTTAAATTGAGCATGGGTTAAGCTTTACATTTTTTTTTATAAAAGTTCAAATGAACCCTTTAAATCAAATCAAATGTATTTGTATAGCCTGCGATCACATGGAATTGCCCCCATGGGCTTTACAAGTCAAGACGAAACATCACAATAGATCCAGAACAAAAATGACCATAAAATCCACATATGCAACACTCCCAGACTTTCCCCAATGAAGATGAGAAACGACTCACTAAAACCCACAATTTTTGCATGATTGAAAACGATGGTTCGAACGTCCGTTCGAAAAACCCTGGCGAAGTTCGAATCCCAAAAACAGGCTTCGGGGACAGCTCTACTGTATACCTGTATATCAACACACTAGGGCGGTCATATTCCATATACCGTCTTGTTCTCTATTGTTTTTTTTTTTATCTACTTTTTCTCCAATTTTCTATTTTTCTCCCATCCCAATTTCGTATCGTCCAATTCTACCCTCCCCTGTCTCGAACGCTGTTTGGCCATGCCTCCCACAAGCCGGCTGTAATGTGGACGAAGCCTTGCATCACGTGTCCCCTCCGGTACTCGAGGTAGCAGCCGTCGCATCTTTTCACCTGCACAGCGCGATCTTTCAGCGTTGGGGGTCTACGCTTTGGAGGGACGCCGCCCCCGTCGCTTCCTGATTCTACTGCGCAGGCGCACCAACCGACCTGTAGGAGTCGCTGTCCACAACGTCCGATCCCCACCCATCAGCTTCCCACCCCCTAATACTGCCAAATGTATTAGTATGAACGACCAGCTAAACTGAATGCAATGCGGAGAGCTGGGCTCGAACCCAGCGTCTCCTGCATTGGTGGTGAGCGCCTTGCCCACTGCACCACCTAGCCGCCCCCTTGTTCTCTATTGTTATTATTTATTTATTGTTTGTTTTATTTATTTCTTACATTGCTTAGTGTGCACATCGTAAGAGCCAGTGGAGAAACATTCCACTGTTCATCTTATTGTTCATTGAACCCACACAAATGACAACAGATGCTGGCGGCTTGGTGAGGATGCATATGAGCTGTGCGTTCCTGGGCACACACACACACACACACACACACACACACACACACACACACACACACACACACACACACACACACACACACACACACACACACACACACACACACACAATATGGCACATCTACTGCTGCTGGAAGATATCGCTGATCGTGCACTGAGGAGCCAGACCAGACGCTCGAACCCTGTGCCACCACATGTCCAGGTACTGTCCAGTATCCACCTTGGGCACGTGCGGATCAAGGCACCCTCCCCATATACGTTTCCATATCTCAACAGAAAGCAATACCACTCCATCAAATCATCTGCGATGCCCAGAACCACCTGCTCTACTTGGTCTCACGCTTCTCAGGATGTGTACATGACTCCTACATCTTACAGAACAGATCTGTGGGTGTGCACTTCGAGCAAGGAGACGCTGGAGACGCATGGCTAATTGGTACGTACTGTATGTTACCGGTCTCGTATTGCTCTGCGTTGTGTTTCAAATTCCTATTCGACCCCTGTTAAGGGATCGCCCTGAGTGGGAGTTGAACCCCGGTCTCCCGCACCGGGGCCGACATCACAAACCGCTGTGCCAAGAAAGGATATCCCCTCTAAGCGCTCAGTTTGGATGCCTCTGGGGAGTGAGTTTACTTGCAGTACCGCTTACCATCCACAGCCACCAAACTACTTGTACCACATGACTGTGGATATACTGCGGTACCTCCGTGACACTCACCCCCCTAAACTCACTCCACCCAGGGCATCCGGGTCTATAGGCACCACTGTAACCGGTCTCGTATTGCTCTGCGTTGTGTTTCAAATTCCTATTCGACCCCTGTTAAGGGATCGCCCTGAGTGGGAGTTGAACCCCGGTCGCCCGCACCGGGGCCGACATCACAAACCGCTGCGCCAAGAAAGGATATCCCCTCTAAGCGCTCAGTTTGGATGCCTCTGGGGAGTGAGTTTACTTGCAGTACCGCTTACCATCCACAGCCACCGAACTACTTGTACCACGTGACTGTGGATATACTGCGGTACCTCTGTTACACATGCATAATTAATCGTTCCAGTAACAGTAGGCTTCTATAATTCTAATGACTTGTTTTATTAGGAGATCGCGGATATGCGTTGCCCCCCTGGTTCATGACCACACTCACCAACCCCCAGACGGAGCAGGAGGTGGCCTACAGTGAGAGCCAAGCTTTCGAGAAGAACGAGTGACGTTCTTCATTCAGGGGATCGCAGCTGAGAAAATGTTGGTCATTTACGAACACCTTTTCACACGTTCAGGCATCCGGAGGAGGACTTTCGTAACTGTGTTCGTACTAACTACTTACAAAGATAGTTACGGAGATAGTTACCTACACTTTCGATCATGAGGTCCATTGTCCACATGCAGGTTTAAATTGTCAGCTTCCATGATTGTTTTGGTTGTAGAGTAGGTCAGCCATGCCTTTTTATTGTCATTTTGGGAGTAAAGTATAAATCCTCATCCTGAAAGTAACCATACTCAGCACACTTAATTAAACCCGGAAGACAGCCGAAATCCAGCAATTCTAAGATTTCTAAAGAGGTCCCCAAAAGACACCCACCCACTCAACCATCAAGGTTTTTTTGGGGCTGGGCTGTCTGTGTGTATGTAGACAATTACTCAGTGCACTGACAGACTGTGTTTTATTCCGAAGTCTGTGATGGCGTCGTTACTAGAACTAGGCCACTACACGCAGCCACGGATCTGCCAACACTGTCTCTTTCGCACCGTTGGAGACCAGATGGACAACTCGGCTCAATGCCATGTAAGAACGGCGGCGGGCTCTGAGCTGTGCCGAGCCGTCTCCTGTTCTGACCCTGTCAGCTGCTGTGTCTCAGCGCCGTGTTTTCTGGGTTTCTACATGTGAAATATAACCCCTTGTTTCATTTCTAACAGACAGACAGACAGCAGTCATTACTACAGAACTGAGGGGAGATGGAACGTGCTTGTGTGTGTTTGTGTGTGTGTGTGTGTGTTTGTGTTTGTGTGTGTGTTTGTGTTTGTGTGTGTGTGTCTGTGTGTGGGTCTATGTGTGTGCGTGTATGTATCATGGTGCACCCATGCATGCACTCATGAATCGCTCTGCGAGCACCCTTGTGTGTGTGCCTGTGTGTGCCTGTGTCTGTGTCTGTGTCTGTGTCTGTGTGTGTGTGTGTGTGTGTGTGTGTGTGTGTGTGTGTGTGTGTGTGTGTGTGTGTGTGTGTGTGTGTGTGTGTGTGTGTGTGTGTGTGTGTGTGTGTGTGTGTGTGTGTGTGTGTGTGTGTGTGTGTGTGTGTGTGTGTGTGTGTGTGTGTGTGTGTGTGAGTAGCAGTGGCGCTATGTGGTAGCGCTGTGGTCCCGGTTTGGTTTTAGCTTGGAAGCAGGCCCGATGTTTAGTCTCTTCAGCGAATATCTGCGCTGCCCGCCTGCCTGGCCTCAGAGTTCCACTTCAGCAGTACATATTTGAGCTAAACGCTCTTAAACCTCATACTTCACATTCGGCTTTCGTTGGTCGCCATGTGGCTTTGAATAGAACGCTTGCCGCGACCAACGCACAGACACTTGGGTCTGTTTTTGTAAACAGTGCTCCTTAGGGGTTTTAGCCATTCGATCCTTTGATTTTGCTTATTTAGGCGAATATGAAATGTGTAGTAAAACTTTACATTTTGACCATGGTTTGATTTCAGTTTGTTTATTCGACACTTAAAGGGAAACTACACCCAATTTAAGAATTCACGCGTTATTCCTGTGGTCTAAGACAAAACAATGATTGAAAATGAACAACTCTCTCCCAAAAGAGTTCAAACTCAAACTTGACATGTCACCAAGTCTAAAGACAATGCATTGGGAAATATGTTATAGGTATAGGTGACGCTGAGAACACCCAGGGGAATGTTATGACTATATGGGTACGTTTACCTTTTCAGAACTGAGGACACTACTATGGAATGAAGCTAATTTGGATATAAAAACTCAAGAATCAAACTCTGGGTCCACAATATCTCCCATTCATTGTCATTGAAGCAGCTCCAGACTTTATACCCGAGGACATTATCACAAGTCTTACTTCTCTGGTTTCTGGCGTTAAGAAAGAGCAGCTCATGTTCACAAATATTGGCCATGTAAGTAACATATGTATGTGTGTAATGTGCAGGGACTGAGTCGGCATCAGTTTGATAAAATCAGAGTACACAAAGTACAACATTTTATAATAATATATAATAATAACTGGACTTTAGATAAGTCTTTATTCGGCATGCAGGCAGACACACATGCAATGGGCGGCACACACACAGGAACACACACACATGCAATTAGTTGGGTCGCCAATGCGATTGAGTCTCTGCACTTGACCCATCCTGTCGTTCCCCCCAAGGGCAGCCGGGAGCAGATAGGGCGGACGAGGACAAATCCAAGTGCTCCTGTCCGTCTTCGTCAGGGAGGCGACAGCGTTAGCGTTCTGTTGTGCATGTTTTTCCATTGGGGTTCTCTTATCGGGGAGGGGGGAAATAGTAATTCAGTTACTTTACTAGTTACTTACACCCAAAAGTAATGCGTGACTGTGAAAAGTAACTATTTAGTTACTTTAAAAAATATATATTTAATTGCTCCCATTAATGCCCTTACAGATTCTTATACAGTCAAAATCTGTTGATCAACTTGACAGTTTCCATTCATTTGCATTTGTGACGGATCGTACTGGTCTGCGTTGTGTTGTTGTTAAATGCTTATGTCCCGAGGGGGAGTCGAACAGGGGAGCTCCCGCGCCGCGGGCGACGACACAGGCCGCTGCACTAAGAAGTGAATCCACTCCTATGTACCGTACCTATGCGTCTGTTAACCCTGTTATGAGGAAGTGAGTTTAACTTACCAGCCCGTAATGCCACAGTCACTTGTCAACACCCCTGTTTCTGTGACTGTGGATATACTCACGGGCTTCCCCGTTACACTCACCTCCCTAAACTCACGCCCCTCAGGACATCCGGGTCATGGCACCACTGTGACGGATCGTACTGGTCTGCGTTGTGTTGTTGTTAAATGCTTATGTCCCGAGGGGGAGTCGAACAGGGGAGCTCCCGCGCCGCGGGTGACGACATAGGCCGCTGCACTAAGAAGTGAATCCACTCCTATGTACCGTACCTATGCGTCTATTAAACCTGTTATGAGGAAGTGAGTTTAACTTACCAGCCCGTAATGCCACAGTCACTTGTAAACACCCCTTGTTCTGAAGGTCCAGATTAACACTAAAAGTCTGCGTTTATTATTTTGTATAACTTGTATATTGTTTATATATATAAGATATATATCCAACGCCATCCGTTTGCATAATGGTATTCTCCGCTCGCCTCATTGGGTTTGACATTGGAGGCGCCACCAGACGAGCCCCCCAGACACAGTTCGAGACATGTCCAGACAAGTTCAGACTTGCCTATAGCAGGCGCATTGATTCCGGACAGGTAAATCGGCTGCGCCCTAGAAATCAGTCTGAGTATATATATTGTAGATGGTGCAAGCAGCCGCGGAGCAGTAACCTAACACCAGTGGAAGTAACGAGTCGGCAGTATCAGAACAGGAGAAGCAGCAGAGCGAGAGCGTGATACGTCCGGTACAGTTGTACACAGACCTACCAGCGGTGTATCGTTGCAGATAGCTAGTAGCTACTTAGATACGACTATAATATTGTAGAGCCATTATTGGCGCAGTATAGTGACTTGTGTAAGCGAAGTAACGTGGAGAAACGTATAGTTAAACCCAGCGGCGTTTGGATCTAACTACTCATTGAAGACCGTCTGCGGGCTAGCTTCCAGTACAAACGAAGCTAGCTAGCTACCATCTATGCCATCGGGCTTTTGGATTAATAGCTATTAACCCTGCCATCGGGCACTAGGATTACAAGGACCGGTTCCGTACGAGACCCCTTTTCTTCCAGTGACGACAGGATTATCCGACCAGTCTCCAATTCCTCCGGAGCTTGGAGCTCCAGAGGAGAACCATCGTCTACAACTACCCTTGCTTTGCCCTGTATCGCCTCGTCTCTCCCCACTCCCTGCAGAGCTCCGGTCGAGTATTCTTAACCTAGGAACTATTCATTACAGCTGACTTTGATACTCTGACATTCTATTATTAAAAGAGAAACGTGATAATTCATATATGTATGTTGCTATGACGATTAAAATACTGTAAACTTGGTATCCTTGTCCCCGTGCCGTCAATTGAGTGTCCGCCATATTATCTAACTATACTGTCTGGCTATTAATATTCTTTAGTAGTGGTTTAATCTAAACAATCTTTAATACAGTCCGGGTTGTGTAGCCCCTCAGCTACAACCCTGTTTCTGTGACTGTGGATATACTCACGGGCTTCCCCGTTACACATTCACATCAGTGAACTCTGCTAAGCAATGTGTTCTATATACTATACAAACACAAAGAATGGGTACAATACAGTACAGCTCAATACAAACAACTGCTAAGAGGATGCAGACCAGAGAAATACTTTAGTCTTGTTTACATAAGGTGAACGATGAATTCTCTTTTTCCTCTCTCTCTCTCTCTCTCTCTCTCTCTCTCTCTCTCTCTCTCTCTCTCTCTCTCTCTCTCTCTCTCTCTCTCTCTCTCTCTCTTTCTCTCTCTCTCTCTCTCTCTCTCTCTCTCTCTCTCTCTCTCTCTCTCTCTCTCTCTCTCTCTCTCTCTCTCTCTCTCTCTCTCTCCTAGTATGTCTCTTGCTCTGTCTCTCATTCTCCCCCTCTTTCCTTCCTCCCTCCCATTATAAGCGTCTTGCAATGTTGGTTAAGATATGAAATACTTGCCAGTAGTGTACTGCATAGTAGTGCATACAGAGACTGTAAACAAACACGCTCACAACGTGTCTCCACAGTCCGCGATTATTAATGGGAATAGGAATATGTCAAGATATTGCTGACATGGTAGAACATACAGTATACAGTTATTACAGTATGGCTCGGCAGCCCGTCAAACCAAGCAGTCACCATGTACAGTATGGCTCGGCGGCCCATCAAATAATAACACAGTATTACACTCTGGTAACGTTAGTTAGCAACCAAGCTAGCCTCTATGCAGGCTTACCTGGCCAATGTGGTTGGGTCGTCCTCCTGGACAGATAGATTTGTTAAATCAGAATATCCACAGTGGTGTGCTTAGCTGGTCCCCAGTAAAGGACCCGCCGGCGAAAAATAAGTTGCTGCTCAATGAATGAATCCGAGAGAGGAATCCGAATTTCCCCTCTAACTAGTGCTATTCATTGCGTCGTTAATAAAGTTTTCAATCAATCAATCAAACAATGCCGTTTGTTTAGACATTCACAAGACTCGCATAACGTTACATAATGTTAGATAGCAAGCAAGCTAGTCGACAATATCTCCTCCTCCATGATTGCAATGCTATCTACAGTACTAGATCATTTGAATGTGCCCGCGAGGCGATGACGTTGTGGTCATGTTTAGATTTTAATGTGATTTGATTGGGCAGAAGCCAAATTAGAAAAAATGCCCCCTAACCTAGAACCATGTTGGGCCGTGTTAAGGCTTAGGCGCTAAGCCCAACCCAGCTCGAATCTTATTGGCTAATAATTAAGCAATAGGACGAATAAACAAAAAAAAATAAAACTGCCTAGCATCCAAAAACCCTCCAAATGTCAATCAAAATAATGGTACCAGGCTGGCAGACTGTCAGTCAGTCAGTATGGGCTGCCTCAATCAGTGACAGTGTTAGAGAGAGTGGGCACAGTTTCGCTCGTTCGGTTAATTTCTCCAGGAGGGAGATTATAACAGAGATGAAAAATAATGATTTTTTTTAAATTATTGTAAACTATACATTAAAAAAAATATATATATTTTTTTTATTTACTATTTTTTAATTTTTTTACTGTTTATATTTTTGGGGAAGCTTGGCTTCCCTTGGCTTCCATGAATATTCGCCACTGCAGTAGCAGTACACAGACCTAGCAGCAGTGGCGGCTCTGCCACTAGGGGCGCACGGGCGCCGACCCACCTGCAGGTGACCTGCTGTTAAATCAGAGAAGAAGAAAATAAAACTTTTTAGTTTTTTGTTTTATAGCCCTATAAATAATATAAACATGTTTAAAATGAATAATATTTACTAATTTTAAGTATGTTTGTATTTCCAATGCACAATATAACGTTATTATCTCAAATAAAAAACGCTCGTTTTCCTGAGCAGGGAGTGACATCACGTTTTTTTTATTTTTTTTTATTTTTTTTTTATTTCTCGGCCCGGGCTAAACACGATAGCGCTCTGAGTGCGCGTCACAGTTTGATCGCTGTATCCGTCACAGCCAATCAGTGCATAACGCGTTGTGCGTTGAAATATGACTATTATGTTGGAATCCGGGCACGATTTGAAGCGGTCTAGCCAGTAGCGTCAAGAATTTCTGTAGCCGCATTTCGCGGAGACGCTCTCTGATTGGCCGACGCCAGTATTTTTTTCCGTAGCAGAATTTCACAGAGACGATCTCTGATTGGCCGAATCCAATTTCTAATGTTCCAATTCTAGGTTATTCCTAGGTTGGTTGTGAGAATGATGCAGGCAGCTGTTTGTCTTAGACGAGCGTGCCGTGACTGCAAGTTCTTTAGACTGTTAAGCTTAGGCACTCTTTCAAAGTTGGTTAAGGTTAGAGTTTGTCTTAGAGCATGGCGATAGAACGCCAGGTAGTTAGCAGTCTGTTCGAGCGGAAATGGACAAAGGAATGTACTTGTGTTGTGCTAACAAGCTAACACTTGGCTAACAAGCTATATGGCGGATGCAGTCTGGAGACAGTGGACGGTGGTCTGGAATACATCATTCAACAGTGGATTATACACGTTTATCAAGCTCTCCTGCCCTGGACGTTTCAACTAAACAGTGAGTCTCTCTCTCTCTCTCTCTCTCTCTCTCTCTCTCTCTCTCGCTCTCTCTCTCGCTATACACAGCTGTCTCCGCGAAATGCGGCTACGGAAAAAAGTATTGACTGTGCTTGCTGAGACGATAATTAATAGGCTAGCGATTCAAAACGCGCTGCTGTGTTGTAAACTATAACATTAATTTAGCTGCTGCTGATGCATAATGAATGAATGGTGAGTTGTTTAAAATGACAACATACATGTGTTAATTATTTGATTTGATTGATCCGAGAGACAGAGAGAGATTGCTCCAGAGCATCTCAGAGCATTACATTTTCAACTCGACCTATTAACGTGAACTGCGAACCACAAGGCACCAGCGGCAGCGGCCGCCACTGCCTAGCAGTACACACACATAACAGTATACACACCTATAGCAGTACACACACAACAGTATACACACCTAGCAGTACACACACATAACAGTATACACCCCTTTTTTTATTTATAGGAATAAAAAAATATATGATAATTCTCTAATAGTATTTTCCCAGGAGCCACTTTACTTTATAGTCACAACCAAAATATACGACTGTGGTTTGCCACCTACTCACCTTAAACATCTTGGAGTTACATTTTCTTGATACTTACTTTGAATGTGGGGGTCTTAAAGTATCAAATTAAAATCTTCCATATTGTTTCCAATAGTTAGAGTTAGTTGTGTCATGTATATTTATTAGGGTTATGGTTTGTTCCCACTCAGCTGGGGATATATTGCATGAAAGTACATTTTGCCATTTGTATTTTACATTTACATGCATTTGGTTATCATTTGGTTAGCTTATTATAACCATCTTAGTACTTAAGACTTTAGTTTCAACCCCACAGTCATGTATCATAAGCATATATTTTATCAGTGGATTTATAGCTTGAATATATGTATTTTTTATGTATAATTTAAAAAAAAATTACTTCTCACTCTGAAGATTTTAAATACATTTTATTTATTTCTCCACAAACATTTGTCAAAGATGTTCTTAAACCTTTAGAAGGCCACATTTTAAATGTCTGATCAACTTTGTTAGGAGGGAGGTCTGGATCAGTTCCCATTTCTTTGGGGGAAAAAAAAAAATCTTCCTTTAGTGATTCTGACATACTTCCATACGTGTAGCAATTACCCATCTATGATCTAGATTCTTGACGTATAATTTTTTATAATTGGAGAAAGGCAGAACATTCAGTGGTATATCTCCACACTTTAGTTCCATCTCTCTGCATCTTGTACGTGAGCTTTCTATCATCCACATTTTCTTACTTAAGCCGCTTGATAGTTAGTGTGCAGGTTTGGTAACTTTGGTAGACCATTTTTAGATTTTTAATTTCTATTCCTGCCATTTAATTTTTATTTAATTGTATTCTTTCAATTCCATATGAATGATTTCATTATAATATAATCCCATTGTTTGAACATGTTAGAGACGAAATATTCTGTATATGGGTAGTGCTTTGAAAAGGAATAAACATTTAGGTAAAATATGAATCTGTATTATTTTGAGTCTTTCCCAAAGGGAAAGTGGAATCATAGACCATCTATTTAAGTCTTGTTTGATTTGATTTATTCATTGATTTATTATTATTATTATTATTATTATTATTATTTATTTATTTTGAGATTTGTTTACATTCAATGATATATCTCCAAATTATTCAATTAACACTTCATTAACACTTCAATTGACTGTTCAGGTTGAAATTGATTAAAATATCATCTGTGTACATCGACAATTTATGATTTCCTCCTGCTTTTATTTATGTTCTAATCCAATATGTTCTGCTAATGGTTCAATACATAGAGCAAAGATCAGTGGGGATAACAGATCCCCCTTTCTAGTATCTTTCAATATCTTGAATATACCTCATTAACTCTGACTCTGGCATTTGGCTGTTACATAATGGCCAGCTAATTTATAAAGGTGCTGTGTTTATAAAGTTTTCAAATACTGTAGATAAGGCCATAAGACCATATCATAAGGCCTTTTCAGTGTCAAGGGTAACCATTCCCACAGGGAGATTCTGTTTCTGAGCAATCTCTATAATGTTTAATGTTCGTCTCACATTATCAACAAGCTTGGACAGCTTCATTAACATTATTTATTTAGCTTTTTTTTGTGCACTGCTGTTTGCTCACTGGCAACACTATATGTTAGGAAGTTAGGAGTTAGACATTATCTGGTATATTGACTTTGACCCCCGGTTTGTGCCTCTTATTCAGGACGACCTTTGGGTGACAGAGATGGATGGAGGGAGCGCGGAGAGAGCCCAGATCACTACCACCAACGTGGACAGAGATGGAGGGGGAGAGGAGACTAGAAGAGAGCAAGGCGGATACCACGGAAGGTTGGAATGGAGGGAGGAGGAGAGATGAGGAGAGGTCATCAGCAGCCGTCCTCCCACACTGACCCTCGCTTACTGCATGCAGCACCCCGCCGGAAGCTTCACATGGGTGCCCCACTCCAGGGACAGATTCCACAACATCGGGGAAAGATTCCAGCTGGCTCCCAGGTGAACTGAACCACCAGCATGACAGTAGAATATCATCAGTGTCTGATCTATAAGTTACTGGGTTATTTACTGGGTTGTTATACACATGCCATTGTGTGTCCCTCAAACTAAACTGTTGTGTAAATCTGAATGAACAATAAAAAAATATATATAATTTAGTCTCCCTTTAGTTTCCATGATATGTCTTGTAGCATAAAACACATGTTGTTTTTAAAAGAGTTTTAAACACTTTTTTGTGCAAAGCATTACAATTTAAAAATGGCCCGTCCCTCTGCATGATCTTTCTTCTTTGACTATTGAGGCCAAACCTAAACTTATATAAAGCCTCAAGTGTGGTTTCATCACAAGACAACAAAGATAGCCTGAGATGGCAAGGCACATTTTTCTGACAGGTAAGGATCTACTTCATCCAAAAAGGGGCTTGAAGACTTTTAAAACTTTGAAAATAAATGTTTAGGAATGGGCACGTTTTCGTATAATGACTCTACTCTGTATAGTATACCGGTATAAACATTTCTCTTCTGTACTAAACTCTACTGTTCTGTACTGTATTGTACTAAACTACTGCTCTGCACTGCTTTACTCTGCTCTCTTTTCTATATTCTATTCTGTTCTGTACTAAACTCTACTGTTCTGTTCTGTACTAAACTCTACTGCTCTGTTCTGTACTAAACTCTACTGCTCTGTTCTGTACTAAACTCTACTGCTCTGTACTAAACTCTACTGCTCTGTTCTGTACTAAACTCTACTGTTCTGTTCTGTACTAAACTCAACTGTTCTGTTCTGTTCTGTTCTGCTCTGTTCTGTTTTGTTCTCTTTTGTTATCTTCTGTTCTGTTCTGTTCTGCTCTGCTCTGCTCTCCTCTCCTCTCCTCTCCTCTCCTCTCCTCTCCTCTCCTCTCCTCTCCTCTCCTCTCCTCTCCTCTCCTCTCCTCTCCTCTCCTCTCCTCTCCTCTGTTCTGCTCTGCTCTGCTCTGCTCTGTTCTGTTCTGCTCTGCTCTGCTCTGTTCTGCTCTGTTCTGCTCTGCTCTGCTCTGCTCTGCTCTGCTCTGTTCTGCTCTGCTCTGCTCTGCTCTGCTCTGCTCTGCTCTGCTCTGTTCTGCTCTGTTCTGCTCTGCTCTGCTCTGCTCTGCTCTGTTCTGCTCTGCTCTGCTCTGCTCTGCTCTGCTCTGCTCTGCTCTGCTCTGTTCTGCTCTGCTCTGTTCTTTTTTTTGTATCTACTTTTTCTCCCATCCCAATTTAGTCGTTATGCCAATTCCCTTCCTGGTCGTTGCGCGCATTTCCCCCCACTTGCCGGTCTAGGGAGGGTTGATAGATATGCCTCCTCCGATACATGTGGAGTCAGCCAGCCGCTTCTTTTCACCTGACAGCGAGGACTCTCACCGGGGGAGCGTAACACGTGGGAGGATCACACTACTTCCCCCAGTTCCCTTCCTCGCTGAGCAGGCGCCCCAACCGACCTGTAGGAGTCGCTGTTTACAACGACCAGGATACACACCCCACCGGCTTCCCACCCGCTAACACTGCCAATTGTGTTAGTATGGACGACCGACCAAGCCGGGGGTACCGCTGACAGCTGGATTCGATACCAGTGTCTCTGCGGTGGTAGGCAGGTGCTTAGTCCGCTGCGCTATCCAGCCGCCCTCTCTTCTGTTCAGTTCTAAAATCGACTGACCTGCTCTGTTGTCTCTTCTCTAGGTGGTCCCACCCCTCCAGGAGCAGGACCCTAATCCACCCCGGAGAGGAGAGAAAGGGGGAGAAGACAGGAGGTGCAGAAAGGAGATAGGGAAGCTACAGCATAAAGGAACCCAGACAGGAGAGGAGAATGAGGAGGAGGAGGAGCGGCGTTGAGTTACTCTGAGCAAACTGATTTAGTGAATTACCCATCAGGAATGTTTGTCCAAGGGATGAAGCGGGAACTGATGGGGTGGATGGATGCGGGATAAGACTTCTGAAGTTCTCAACAAACAACATGTGTTTCATGTCAAACGTGCACTGACTGACGGATGAGCTGCTAATCGCCAAGCCTATTCTTTTCCTGTCTTTATCTTTGACAATAAAAGTTTTTTCCTTAAAAGAAAAGTGGTGTGAGTGTTGGAGTAGTCTTTCATGGTGTCAGTGTGATGTTTGTGTGTTTGAAGTGTGTTTAACCCTTTCAAGTATTTTTTACTTGTAGACAATTGAAATGTTGCTCTCAACTACAACTCACATTTGTAAATAAAATAAAATAAACATAATTCATTTTTATTATATCAAAGATGTCATTCTAGCTAGATGGGAAAATTCTTATAAATATACATCAATTGTTACTTATTAATTATTACTCCATAACAATATGATATTTCAGGCTCGGATATATCCCTCTACACGGAGTCGATGGGTACTCTGGCATTATTGACTTATGTTAAAAAAAGATATTCTGCAAAATTCGCCAAACGATGACTAGTTATGTGCTGAAGTGGCTGTTAGAGCAGACAGGCTTAAGCCTTCTCAGCAGAACATTTACAATTATCTGGTTGGTGGCCAGTGCTAATTTCACACCTTGGAACTGACCCAAGGTCAGTGTCTAGGACTGTGTGGCTGTTTGATGTGATTGATTCTGGAAGAGTACCTCAGACCTTGGTGTGTGTGTGTGTGTGTTCCCGACTTAACTATGAAATCGGGGACACATTTTAGATCACAAAACAGTTGACAGGGGGATGGAAAACGCCGTCCCCAGTTGGAAAAAGAAGCAGATTTTCCGGTCAATGGTTAAGCTTAGGGTGGGGTCATAGGTTAGTGTTAGGCATGTATTGGGTAAGGTTATGGTAGGAGTAAGGGGCTAGGGAATGAATCTTAGGTCAATGCAGTGTACACAATTTTGGCGTAGAAATGTGTGTGTGTGTGTGTGTGTGTGTGTGTGTGTGTGTGTGTGTGTGTGTGTGTGTGTGTGTGTGTGTGTGTGTGTGTGTGTGTGTGTGTGTGTGTGTGTGTGTGTGTGTGTGTGTGTGTGTGTGTGTGTGTGTGTGTGTGTGTGTGTGTGTGTGTGTGTGTGTGTGTTGGACGCATCAGGAGTGTGTAGTTCATATTGTCAGGCTGTTTCTTCCTCCACCGATGTGATCACCATAAAACTGGAGCGGAGAGGAAGAGGATATGGAGAAAGTTCCACAGAGTGTTAAAAATCACTGCTTTTTCCTACATCTGCACACACACGCACACACACACACGCACACACACACACACACACACACACACACACACACACACACACACACACACACACACACACACACACACACACACACACGTATATACATCCAGGATTATGTAGTGAGCAATTCTTTAGTCCAGTGTGTGTGTGTGTGTGTGTGTGTGTGTGTGTGTGTGTGTGTGTGTGTGTGTGTGTGTGTGTGTGTGTGTGTGTGTGTGTGTGTGTGTGTGTGTGTGTGTGTGTGTGTGTGCGTGCGTCTATAGGCAAAGCAGGAAAGACAGCGGCGTGATTTATACGACAGACGGGTTGTGGGAGTTAAGTAGGTTGTTGATACAGTGATGGTGAGATTGTGTGTTTGAGAGAGAGAGAGAGAGAGAGAGAGAGAGAGAGAGAGAGAGAGAGAGAGAGAGAGAGAGAGAGAGAGAGAGAGAGGGATCGACAGAGATCCAGTGCAAACAAACTATGTCGAATTCTTGTACAATTGTAGATAATTTCAGCAACCTTATTTTCAGCTTGATGATTTCTTTTGGTTTTTGTCTAGAGACCATTGACCTCACCGGAGGTAGGCGGGGGCCATTCCCTTCGCTGCGCAATATGCCAGGTCGAGGACCTTGAAGCGCGTTCGTGTGCCAGTGCAGGTCCATAAGAAGTGGGGTAACATGGGCTGACTTTGATAAGTTGGAGATCAGGCGGGCGGCTGCGTTCTGAATGAGTTGAAGAGGCTTGGTGGCGGTGGTCGGTAGACCAGCGAGCAGTGCATTGCAATAGTTGAGGCGAGACATGACAAAATGTTGCTTGGACAAGGAGTTGAGTGGCTTCTTTTGATAGCAATGTCGGTGATTCCCTCATTTAGCCTCATATCTAACAGCAGTGTTTTTGACTCCCTGGAGGGCTGTCCCCGACTAAGGATTTGGATGGTCGACTAGGATTGGCCAAAATTTGCCGTTAGTCGACTATTGGTCGAAAAAAAAAAAAAAAAAAGTATAATATTTTAATATCTTTTTTTATTTTTTTTTATTTATTTTTTTTATTTTGTATCATTCCATTTGGACTGTGGGGGGTGCTTAATGTCTGAAGGAGTCGACTGAAGGCTTCTTGTCCTCTGCAAAAGCATGCAATTGGTCCACTGATGGATACATCTTGATATTTGTCTACTCTAGTGTGTTCATTAGATGGGTGAAATCCTCTTTCAGTGCCTCTGTGCCTGTTTTCGTAGGCAGTTAGCCTCTCTGGTATGCGTGCCATTAGCGTTAGCCACGCTTCTAGGCCTCTTTTCTTTTGGAAAGAATGATAAAAAAATAATAATAATAATATTTTTTTTTTTTTTTTTTTTTTTTTTTTATATTTTTTTAATATTCGACTACGGCTCCTTTCGACCGATTAGTCGACTAATCGATTAATAGGGGTCAGCCCACTGTCTTCACAGCTGTGGGTCTCATCACAATGAGTCGGTCTACACTGAACACAGCAGGTCCGGCACCGGGCAGCACGATGCGCCGACAACAACAAGGAGCACATCATGGAAAGACCAAAGCAGGCACCCCATCTGTACCAACAGCATGGAGGTCGAGCGTGTCGTGTCGCCATCTTCAAATTCCAAGGATCTCTCTTGGTAAACGGTGCATTTATCTATACGCTGCTGTCGGGACAAAACCTCATAACTCCATTTTTTGAAAAAAAAAATTATTATATAAATCAACTCCGTAGATCATCCTCCATATGTGTGTGTGGGTTTTACAAAGTTTAAACAATGGGAAAGCATTAAACCGATCATCTGTCTAAACCTCCTAACTCTATTCACCCTCAAATCTGTGTTAGTTTTTTTCATCTGCTGAAAAGTTGGGTTTTTGGAGTTATGAGGTTTTGTCCCGACAGCAGCGTATAGCAGCTTTTATCCAAAGCGGTTTACAATTTATGTCTCACATTCACCCGTTCACTCACGCATTCTCACACTGACGGCGGAGGCGTCAACCATGCAAGGTGCCAACCTGCTCATCGGGAGCAATTAGGGGTTAAGTGTCTTGCTCAAGGACACTTTGAAGCGCTGCCCGCCCGGGAGGAGCGGGAATCGAACCGGGAACCTTCAATTACCAGACAACCGCTCTATACCTCCTGAGCCACTGTACTCACTAACTGCATCACACAGTCTGGTAGCTATGGCAACTGCTCTGCCTCGGACCGGAAAGCAGCGCAGAGGAGGGTGAGAACCGCCCGACACATCACCGGTACGACACCACCACTCCCTGCACTTGAGGCTGTGCAGCACAAACAGTGTCTGAGGACGGAAGGCACGCGATATTATCAAGGTCCCATCTCATCCCAACCACAGACTGTTCGCCCTCCTCCCCTCTGGGAGGTTGTTATATTATTATTATTATTATTATTATTATTATTATTATTATTATTATTATTATTATTATTATTATTATTATTATTATTATTATTATTATTATTATTATTATTATTATTATTATTATTATTATTATTATTACTATATCAGCTGTCACCTCGCTGAACTCTGCACCATGACCACCCACCCCCTGGATTTGATCTCTCTTTCTCTCTCCATTCACCTTCTGCCCTTTCACTTCCTCCCTTTCCTTCTGTCCTCTCTCTCTCTCTCACTCTCTTATTTCATCCCTCCCTCTCTCTCTCTAACCCTGCCTTACCTCTCCCTCTTTTTCCCATTCTCCCTTCGCTCCTGTCCCCCCCCCCCTCTCTCTCTCTCTCTCTCTTTCTCTTTCTCTCTCTCTCTTTCTCTCTCTCTCTCTCGCTCGTGCGAGCACACACACACACACACACACACACACACACACACACACACACACACACACACACACACACACACACTCTCCATACCGGCGTATACACTGAACTCTGTTGCCTATACTCAAGGCTCTGATGCTTATACTCAACCTATAGGCTATCGTATGAACTCCGTTGCCTGTACTCAATCGATACTTATTTACTGCGTAAACTGTCTTACACTGTACTCATAACTACCTTCATTATATGACTATATTCAATCTCTATCCAACACTGTATGTTAGCAATATACAATAACACTGTATATAAATGTATCTAGATCTGTATATATCCACACCTACTCGTATTAGTTAAACCACTGGCTAGTATGATTTATTACCATAGTGTATTCATACTTGTACCACTGTATATAATAATACTAGGGATGTCCGATATTATCGGCCGACCGATATTATCGGCCGATATCGGCAGTAAAATGTGATATCGGAAAATATCGGTATCGGTTAAAAAAATAAAATAAACAATAACAATATTTGTTATATATATATCCAGTGAAATTATTAGTTACCTGAAATTATTCCGTTTTTTGTAGTGGGAAACCCTGCATATATCGGTATCGGTTGATATCGGTATCGGAAATTAAGAGTTGGACAATATCGGAATATCGGTATCGGTAAAAAAGCCAATATCGAGCATCCCTAAATAATACTGTACATACATTAGCTTAGCATATTTACTCCGTAGCTTTGTCATATATACTCTATATTCACATGTTATACTGTATACTGCAAAGTATTCTACGTTGCACTCTGGTTAGATGCCACATTAATTAAGAAGCGGGGGGAGAGAGAAAGAACAGAAGCGCGTGGTCCCTCAACCACAGGAAGCCCTACTTGGCCGGCTGACAGATCAGTTTCCTCTGTGTGTGTGTGTGTGTGTGTGCGTGTGTGTGTGCGTGTGTGTGTGTGTGTGTGTGTGTGGTGGAGGTCCGGGTGTGGTCCCTCCAGCAGTGGGTGGACAAACAGACAGCCAGCCCCCCCTCCAGGGCCTCCTCCCTGGAGGTGGACTCCCTGCGCGCGGGGCCCCTTTCCTTCCCTACAGGAGCTGAACACCACTGAAGTATCACGGCACCAAACCTGGGCAGTACCTGGCTGTCACATCAAAGATATCTCGTGGTGGTATCATATAGAGATATGGCGCAATAGGGCCATACATCCACGTGTTTTAAAGAATACAATGGCAAACTAGCTAAATACAGGGTTTTAAATGCAAGTTAAAGGGATAGTTCTGATTATTATTTTATATGATGTCATCGATTGGTGGACTTTCTCAGCACAATCAATGCTGTTCCTCATACTAGTGCAGGTTAGTTAGGTAGTTAGTAAGTAATACAACGTCAATGGGGTTGATCTCTTGTCTGTACAAGCTGACTGAGATAGAATCAAAATCAAAGTCTTTGCGGAGCACGTTTAATTTTTGGCTTAAGGGGAGCGACAATGTCGAGCGTGCTACGAAGGGCGGCATTAAGTTTGTCTGTAAAGAGATCAAGGGGGCCAGAGTAAGAGAGGAAGGGAGAGAGGGTGTCTGGTAGGCGTGTATGCTTTCCGCAACGGAGTTTGGTTTCCGGGTTCCTCTGATTGGCCGCGACCCCCACGTGACGCTGCCGCTCTGCTGTGTGTTGTGTTGCAGCGCGCACCAGAGCGGCAGAGGTCCCTGCCTTCCTCAATTTATACGCATGGAAGTATTGACTACGGAGTAACGAATAATTAAAAAAAGATACCGTTAACTGGAATATGTTGTGCCTTTACACATATGTTGGATTATGTAATTGGTTTGTCATGACAAACAAATAAAGGTTAACTAGAGTTGGGACAGTTGAGGCGTTAATACGACGGCTCATGTAGGATTCTACACTGTCTGGGCGAGAAACCGTCAGATCAATTTGAAATTTTATGAGGTAGTGGTCTGAGAGAGCAGGGACATAGGGAGTGAGACCGCGGGCTAGGACTAGGTCAAGGGTGTTCCCACCACTGTGAGTGGGTTGGTCAACGATTTGAATGAGACCGACAGAGTCAATGAAGCTCACCAAAATGTACTTCACAGTCAATTAGATTAGGACACAAAGTCGATTTCAAACTATCCGGAGCTAGTATGAGGAACAGCATGGATTGTGCGGAGAAAGACACATAAGCATGTATACACAGAAGAAAAATAATATATGCATGGTTGTTATATAGTTGGTGCCTATTCATAGTATTCAATTACAACGTCTCTGCAGACATCTTGGTAGGCAGATGACAGGTCAATCAATTAACAGGTGATCATCATTATATAACTGTAACCAATGAGACAACGATTTGAATGAGACCGACAGAGTCAATGAAGCTCACCAAAATGTACTTCACAGTCAATTAGATTAGGACACAAAGTCGATTTCAAACTATCCGGAGCTAGTATGAGGAACAGCATGGATTGTGCGGAGAAAGACACATAAGCATGTATACACAGAAGAAAAATAATATATGCATGGTTGTTATATAGTTGGTGCCTATTCATAGTATTCAATTACAACGTCTCTGCAGACATCTTGGTAGGCAGATGACAGGTCAATCAATTAACAGGTGATCATCATTATATAACTGTAACCAATGAGACAATGGGGAACATCTGCACTCTTAAAGATCCTCTCCACTCAAAAACATGTTATTATGTGACCAACTGCTCTTGGCGGCATGACTTTGACTATAGAGATTGTTATTTGTGGGGAGGCTGGGTGGCGCAGCGGAGATTACGCTCGTCACCAATGCAAGAGACTCCGGTCTCGAATCCGAGTGTCAGCATTGCCTCCGGCTTGGGCCAGCCGTCATACTAACTCATTGGCAGAGTTAGAGGGTGGAAGTCGATGGGTGGGGATTTGGGCGTTGTGGACAGCGACTCCTACAGGTCGGTTGGAGGACGCCTGCACAGCAGAGACAGGAAGTATCGGGGGTAGTGTGAGCCTCCCCTGCGTTACACCTCGCCACTGAGAGTCCACGCTGTCTGGTGAAAAGATGCGACAGGCTGCCTCCTCGTGTACGGGAGGGGACACCCGGACACGTGATGCAAGGCTTCTATCCTCCCTACAACCGACCAGTGGGGGGCATAGTCGAGCAACGTTCAAGACAGGGGAGGGGAGAATTAGAAATACGAAATTGGGATGGGTGAAAAATTGGATAAAAAAAAGAGATTGTTATTTGTGCAGAATTTGTGATGTTTACATTTACATTTTGTCATTTAGCTGACACTTTTATCCAAAGCGACTTACAGTACAAGTTTTGTACGACAAGTCAGCAGGAAGGGTACAACTCTATCAGCTGACTAACAATGTTCATCAAAGTGTTCAGACTTGAGTGCTACAGTGTTGAGTGTATGTTAGTATATTAGGAAGAGTGCATGGCAGTAAGAAGGTAATATATATATATATATATATAATTATTATTATTATTTATTTTTTTATAAGTCAAACCTCTCAGGTTCCAATATATGTTAACTTGACACCTTTAGCTTCAGTGTACACAGCAAGCTGAGTAGGTCTGAAATAAGCTGCTGACTTGAACAATTTGGTGGAAAAAAGTTTAGTTTTTATTCAATATAGGCTACTGTCGAATATTGGGTGGATTTGAAATACATCTGGAGGGGATCTTAACACTCAAACACAGTGATTTTGAACATTTTGCCTACTTCACTTTCTGCATTAGGCTCAACATGCTGTGAAAGTATAATCACCTTTTGGTTGCTTACAGAGGAACAAACAGATTTCCCTTTTGACTCTGTGAACAGATGTGTTGAAACTATCAACAAACCAGCACACATATCAATCTGTCCTCCTGTTCAAACACTTTCATCCAGAATGTCCCCGAATGTCTCTCTCAAAAATG
>NC_140166.1:73309463-73334463 GCF_963971535.1 Notolepis coatsorum | reverse complement strand
CCTTAGGCGCCTAAGGAAGTAGAGGCGTTGTCGTGCCTTCTTCACAACACTGTTAATGTGTGTGGTCCATGTCAAGTCCTCGGATATGTAGGCTCCGAGGTACTTAAAGCTGTTGACTCTCTCAACCGGTGCCCCGTCGATGCTGAGGGGGCTGTAGTCCTTGACCCCCGACCTCCTGAAGTCCACAATCATCTCCTTTGTTTTGCTGACGTTCAGGGAGATTGTCTCTAAGATTAAAATGTCATTTACATTTACATTTACATTTAGTCATTTAGCTGACGCTTTTATCCAAAGCGACTTACAAGTTCTGTACGACAAGCCATCAGGAAGGGCACAACTCTATCAGCTGAGTAACAATGTTCATCAAAGTGTTGAGTGCTACAGTGTAGGTTAGTTTATTAGGACAAGTGCATGACAGTACGGTTAGTTATGTCATGACCTCAGGACCAAGCCAAACTCTTGAAGATGCATCATAAATGAATTTTTTTTTAAATAAAATAAAGAAAGAAATACATAAAGCGAGAGTTGGTCATTAGAGTTGTTCCAGACAAAACATGCTCTCTGTAAGCTAGATCATTTATGCCAGTAAGCTGGTTAATTGTAAATGGAGTAAATGAATATTACACCTACAACCAACACACACACACACACACACACACACACACACACACACACACACACACACACACACACACACACACACACACACACACACACACACACACACACACACACACACACACACACACACACACACACACACACACACACACACACACACACACACACACACACACACACACACACACACACACACACACACACACACACACACACACACACACACACACACACACACACACACACACACAGCAGCAGCAGCAGCAGCAGCAGCAGCAGCAGCAGCAGCAGCAGCAGTGAAACAGAATCTTCAGTCTCAACTGTCTGTAACTGCTGGTCTATTCTTCTACAACTTCAGAGCATTCAGCAGCCCCACCCTCACACACACACACACACACACACACACACACACACACACACACACACACACACACACACACACACACACACACACACACACACACACACACACACACACACACACACACACACACACACACACACACACTGACCCCCTCCCTCTCTCTCTCTCTCTCTCCCCCTCTCTCTCTCTCTCTCTCTCTCTCTCTCTCTCTCTCTCTCTCTCTCTCTCTCTCTCTCTCTCTCTCTCTCTCTCTCTCTCTCTCTCTCTCTCTCACACAGTCAGTCACACACACAGTCACACACACACACACACACACACACACACACACACACACACACACACACACACACACACACACACACACACACACACACACACACACACCCTGCCCCACCCATTCCAGTGTTCTGCTGGCCATATGTCAGCCTTCTCCTTGGACTTCCTTCCCCACGGACCTCAACCGCCTCCTGTGTGTGTGTGTGTGTGTGTGTGTGTGTGTGTGTGTGTGTGTGTGTGTGTGTGTGTGTGTGTGTGTGTGTGTGTGTGTGCGTGCGTGCGTGTGTGTGTGTGTGTGTGCGTGTGTGTGTGTGTGTGTGTGTGTGTGTGTGTGTGTGTGTGTGTGTGTGTGTGTGTGTGTGTGTGTGTGTGTGTGTGTGTGTGTGTGTGTGTGTGGTGTTCGGTTATGACTGAATAAAGATCATGGTAGCCCAGAGAAAGTATCCTCCTTGACTTTCAGACGACCTGCTATCTGATTGATTGATTGATTGAAAAGTTTATTAACAGATTGCAGAATGGGTACAGTACAGTACAGCTCAATACATACAATTGTTAAGGGGATGCAGACCAGAGAAAGACAAGACTTTCGTCTTGTTTACATCAGGGTCCCCCATTTTCAATTCATCATAACATAATATATGACATACATGACATACAGATAGACAGTACTGCTACATCTATACATTTATGACATATCAGTCTAGTACTACAGTAGTGTGCACCAGTCGACTGGGATTCAAACCTGTGTACCTCTGTCTCCACATCCTCAAGACAATCCAGGCCACAAATACCACCCACCTAATGACTGGAATGAGTGGAACTATTAAAATCATCATCCGTGATACTTTAGCTAGTTGTTAGTGGTATTTGGTATTTTTATAATCATTTGGTCAGAATATGTGATCGTTTTGTCATGGAAAACGAGTGTTTGGTTTGGTGCGTGATGAGCCTGGCTGAACATCCAGTGGTCGTTGTGTTGAATCTCAGGCCTTTCTTTACAGACATATTAGCATAGTAGGTAGTAATATATAGCCTGCAGGGGTGGCATTCCCATCGCCGTGCATGGCGGTGTGAGTGGCGCGCGGGCTGTTTTGTGTTTTCCTTCAGTCATGGTGTGCTTTATCGGGGGGTGCGCCTTGGATGGGGATGTGGTAGGGATTGATGTGTGGGTGTTTTGGGGGGGACTGACTGTTCGGGGGGGTTCACATGCCTTCGAGCGACATTGTACTTTTGTCCTTATTTAATGCCATTATTAAGTCTGCACCTTTACATTGCACTACTTTTATTGTCTTTTATATCTATTCTTATGTCTGCAATTTATGCATTGTTTTTTATTCTGTCAATCTGTGTGCTGATTTTATGCCTATGTTCATTTTATACTATATAGATAGTTAAAAGATACTCGAAAAATTATTTGTAAATAGACTTGATGGCTTTATTGAAAAATATGGGTTATTGAGTGACCATCAATATGGTTTTTAGGAGCAATAGATCAATATACTTAGCAGTGATAGATTTTGTGGAAAATATATCAACAGCCATTAATGAAAAACAACCCTCAATAGGTGTATTTATTGACTTACGTAAAGCATTTGACACAATTGATCATTCCCTGCTTTTACTAAAAATGGAACAGTATGGAATAAGAGGTGTCATCATTGGTTAAGACGTTATTTAAATAATAGGTTTCAATATGTAAACATTAATAATACAGAATCACATCTTAGAAGAGTAACTTGTGCCTTGAACAATGAACATGGAGAGACACAGAAACTGAACTATCCACACACAAGCACATACACGACATGCACGCTGAGCACGCTCACACACTAGCAGCCACTTTAACACTCATGCCGCACACACGCACACTTATGGCCAGAGGAAAGGCCACTTAAAGTAGTATAGCATCAGGAACAGTGTATTGCACTACTAAAGCTACCTAGCATGTCCTATATGCTCTGTAAATACTAATGTACAGATACCGAGATGGCACACCATGTACCTGTTTATTGCACTGTTTTATTGGATTCTATTAATATGTTGTACCACTGTATTTTATTGGATTCTATTATATGTTGTACCACTGTATTGCACATCGTCGCGGGCAAGACCAGCCGCATTTCATTGTATACCTGTATGCCGTGACAATTAAAACTCTTGACTTGACTTGACTTGACTTGTGGTGTTCCACAGGGTTCTGTATTGGGACCCAAGTTATTTATCCTTTATTTAAATTACATTTTCTTTTTGTAAGTCCACACAAGTGTGTATTTGATTTATCTGTAAACAAGACCAAAATAAACTTCATTCATTCACATTCATTCATTAATATTTATTATTGTTATATTGTAGAAATGTGTGCATTGAAATGTCTGTAAAGTCTCGACGACATTGAAAATGAGGGTGACCTCAATTGTCTTTTCGAGTATAAATAAAGGTTGATGATGATGATAGGCAAGGAAGATTATTTAGTAGCAATGTGCATGATAGTGAAAGACAGTACAAAGGTTATTTATTTTTCAATTCAGATAATTGATTGAAGAAGTGTGATTTTAGTCGATGGCGGAAAACATTCCTTGCCATTACCAGAGATTTTCCGTGCTAAAGAAATGATGTGCATAGGTGTATAAAGTGTTATGTTTTGGTAGATCTCAGCCTACCTTTCATACTGCCGTTGGTGATGAAAGGGGCTGGAAATATACAGTCCTCCATGAAACTCGAAAGTCGCTATAGGCATAGGTAGGTAATTCCCCCTTGTGAAAGCCACTATTAATTAATAAAATTTTGATAACGTTACTGTATTACTCTACTACAAGCCATTCAAAGTCACACATCAACTGAGAACACCCAGGAGTTAATGTCAAGCTTTTGACAGGGTTGGGTAGTTATCAGAAATGAAATGACACTGTGATATTCACAAGGATGAAGAAGAAGAAGAAGAAGAAGAAGAAGAAGAAGAAGAAGAAGAAGAAGAAGAAGAAGAAGAAGAAGAAGAAGAAGAAGAAGAAGAAGAAGAAGAAGAAGAAGAAGAAGAAGAAGAAGAAGAAGAAGAAGAAGAAGAAGAAGAAGAAGAAGAAGAAGTCTTTATTTGTCATGCAGATTTAAACACACACATGCGATGGGCGACACACACATGCGCTGAGTCGCTGATGAAATGTTCTCTGCACTTCCCATCCCATCTTCCTTCTCCCCAAGGGCAGCCGGGAGCAGACGAGGGCTACGGCGTGCGCCGCGCCCGGGGACCAATCCAAGTGCTCCTGTCCGTCTTCGTCAGGGACGCGACAGCGTTCGCGATCTGTTGTGCATGTTTTTCCATTGGGTTTATCTTATCGGGAGGGGAAACCCTTGAGAGCACGGGGGGAGAACATGCAAACTCCACACAGAAAGGCCCGGGAGATACCCCACCTGGGTACCTGGCAACACAGCAACCTGGTCCCCAAGGAGGAATCGAACCCAGGACCTTCTAGCTGTGAGGCAACAGTGTCTTTTCTTAACCTGCAATGAGTCTCCTGGCCATTTTAGTTTTCGTTTTTGAGGACTGCATACTTTTTTTGCAAACCAAAACAACATACTTACATACATCAGTCTAGTATTAGCTAACCTACACTGGCATCTGGTAACATTTAGAATTGATTTCAGTCCTCCTCCTTATATACAAAGCACTAAATGGAACAGGACCAAGCTACATTGCTAATTCTCTAGTCAACTATGTGCCTCCTAGAACATTGCGATCATCTACTACTGATCTATTGAAGGTTCCAAGCCACAGTCTAAGGAAAATCGGGGATGCATGTAGTGAACGGGTTAACCTTCTGTAGTGTGGTAGTGAAAGTGTTAACCCTTTTGTTATGGTTTGACACCGACCCCAAACGCACGACACAAGAGAGTAGGAATTCAGAGTTGCCAAAAACAAGGGCTTGTTTATTGAGACTAATTAATGAGCACAGAATAGGCAAGTCAAACAAGACAGGTACACAAGCAAGGGGGAAAATGTTCTGCTGCTCTGCAGCTTCTCCCGTGGTGGTAGTAGGGGGTAGCAGATGCTGACGTCTGAGCCGCTCTGCAGACTTCTCTCGGCAGAATCTCCGAAGTGTTGCGGGACCGAGAGAGAGAGAGAGGGAGCGAGTCAACAAGGGTGCAGGTGGAACGAGCAGGAGAACAGGAGAGGTGACTTGTACCCAAATACAAAAGTTATCCAGTGAACTAATCTTCGTGTAAATACACACAGTGAGCAAAGTTCCACAACACAATCCCAAGTGAATATCTTCGTGTAAATACACACAGTGAGCACTGTTCCAAAACACAATCCCAAGTGAATATCTTCGGTGCAAAAATAGACACTGAGAGTGAAGTCCAAAAAACAATCCAATGAGAATAATATCTTCGGTGTGAACAACACACAGTGGGAGATGTAAAGTCCCAAAAATATTATCCCAGTGAGAACAACAAAAAGGCGATCGCTGGGTGAGTGACTGTCTGATAAAAAAGGTGGTAATCTTCAGTGTTATAGAAACACACGAAAACGGAATTTGATCAAGACAGTCAGTAAAAAACTCACCCAGACGAAGTGCGTAATGAGTGCTGGAACAGCAGCGGAGCGAGCGCGTCGCCACGGGGAAAAGGTGTCCAAGAGGAAGGCTTCTTGGAATATCCTGGAGGTAAAGCACAGAGAGCAAACAGCAGCAGCAGCAGGAACGGAGAATGCAAACAGAGAAATATCAAAACGATCCAACAAAACTAGAGTGGAGAAACGGGGTATAAATAATACGGGATTGATTGATTGACAAGCAGTGACAGCTGGGGAATGTGATTGAAAAGCGTGCGGACGGGAGAGAACCAATCAACGACGTCTCTGACGACGTCACTGGGAAGAAGCGTGTGAATGGGGGAATTGAATGATTAACAGAAACAAATGAAAACAGAGCGAGGTGGTTTAAAGGAACAGAACGAGTGAGTGAGCAAGGACAGAAACCTCACACCTTTGTTGTGTCGCAGTGAAAGGGTTAACCCTTTTGCAGTGTGGTAGTGAAAGAGGTGGTCACAACCTGGCTTTGAAACGTGGCTGTTTACAACCGTATAGTTTCCCTATCAACAACAGCGGAAAGTAGCTTATTGGTGTTTGATTGATTGATTGATTGAAAAGTTTATTAACAGATTGCAGAATGGGTACAGTACAGTACAGCTCACTACATACAATTGTTAAGGGGATGCAGACCAGAGAAAGACTTTCGTCTTGTTTACATCAGGGTCCCCCATTTTCAATTCATCATAACATATATGACATACATGACATACAGATAGACAGTACTGCTACATCTATACATTTATGACATATCAGATTTGCAAATACAGTACTGTTTGTGATACAAAAGTGTCCAGAAAAAGAGTGTATATACATTTGGCGTAGAAACTGTACATTGGAGGAGGTTGGGTGGGTGGGGTGGGGTTGGGTGAGGGCTGTACATTGGGGGGGGGGGGGGGGGGGGTTGGGTAGGGGACACACACACATTTTACACTGTACATTGGAATACTGACAAAGCCTTACTTGGTCATTTACTGTACAACTAGGTTAGGACATTTGTAGGGGCCAGTTTCGAATTGCAGTCTCATGTAGGTGTTTTTTGAGAGTGTTTTTGAAAGTGGGTAGTGATTCACATTCCTTTACAGCTTTAGGTATGGCATTCCACATTGATGTGGCATAATTGCGAAACGTGTTTAGTCCCTTGTTTGAGCCGAATCTGGGTTTTACATGATTTGTGGAGCTCCCTCTGGTGTTGTGATCGTGGTATTCACTGACTTTTGGGAAGTATTTTGACATGTACATGGGTACCTTGGTCGCGTAGTGTATCTTGTAGACCAGGCCCATTGCAAGTTGCTGTACTCTGTCGTCTACTCTAAGCCATCCTAGGTTGTCAAAGTGGGCAGGGGTGAGGTGGGTTCTAGGAGTTAGGTCAAGCAGTAGTCTGACTAGCTTGTTTTGAGATGTTTGTAATTTGTTTTTTAGTGCCTTTGAGGTGCTTTGGTACCATGAGGTGTAAGCATAGTCGTAGTACCCTTGAATGAGTGCTCCTGCTAGAGTCTTCAGGGTATTCTTGTTTACCAGAGAGGAGATCCGGTACAAGAATCGCGTTCGTTGGTTGACTTTTTTTTATTACATTGGATGCCATTTTGTCACAGGAAAGATTAGCCTCTAGGATGGAACCCAGGTAGGTAATTTCATCTTTCCTTGTGATAATATTGTCACCCACTGCAACCGAGAAGCCGTCGGTCTTGCTGAGTTTGTTATTTGAACCGAAGAGAATGGACTCTGTTTTGCCCATGTGTAATGATAGTTTGTTGTCAGCGAGCCATATGCAGATTTTGCCTAGTTCCGAGCTGAGGGCTTTTTCAACCTGTAACTTGTTCTTGTCAGAGACCAGCAGGGCTGAGTCGTCCGCAAACAGGAACAAGTTGCAGTCACAAGCTGACGACATGTCATTTGCATAAATTAGGAATAGTAGCGGTCCTAGTATGCTTCCTTGTGGAACACCACAGCTCACTGTGAGGGGGGGGGGATAGGGTACCGTTTACTTCCACCATCTGTTCCCTCCCCTCCAGGTAGGATTGTATCCAGCTCACTGATAAACTATCAAAACCAATTGCTTTTAGCTTGTCAATCAGAATGGTGTGATTGACAGTGTCGAAGGCCTTTTGAAGGTCCAGCATGACCATGCCGCAGTATTTGCCCGCGTCCACCTCTTGTTTGATGTGGTCGTTCAAGTAGAGAAGGCATGTGTCCGTGGAGTGGGATGTTCTGAAGCCAGATTGGAATTCGTAGATTAGATTCTTTTCCGCAAGGTACTTTTCGATCTGTTCGTATACTATTTTTTCCATGACTTTCGAGATGGATGTAAGGATAGAAACAGGGCGGTAGTTACCCGGGTCTAATTTGCTGCCCTTTTTGTGCAGGGGTGTTACTCTCGCAATTTTGAAGTCCTTGGGGACGTGTCCCTGTTTTATGGAGAGGTTTATTATGTGTGTGATGACTGGGGTGATGGCTGCTGCTGAGTCTCTGAGGAATTTGGAGGGGATGTTGTCATGGCCAGTGGCCTTGTTTGGTTGGAGGGCGCTCAGTTTTTTGAGTACCTCATCTGTAGTTACCATTTCCAGTTTGAAGTCGTCTTTGTGGACGCCTAGGTTCTTGTAGTATGCTACTATGTGTTCTACCCCATACTGCCCTGAGTGGGAGGGTAGTTTGTTTACCAGTGTTGTGGCTATGTTTGTGAAGAAAGTGTTTAAGTAATTGGCTACATCCAGCTTGTCTGTGATGAGCGTGTTGTCCGTCTTTATGTTTATGTTTGAGAACCTGGTTTTAAGTTTTTTACTGCAGCCTAGTTGATTGTTGAGTAATTTCCAAATTTCACGTGGTTTATTTTTGTTTTCCTCGGTTTTGTCATTGATGAAATTTTTTTTAGAAGTTTTGATCCTGGAGTTTACGTCATTTCTTAGTCTGTTTCTTTCTAGTTTGAGTTCAGTCACGTGGTCTTGGAGTTCACTGCTCGTGCTTTTGGTAAGCTTTGACTGGCTTTTACGAAACTCAGAGCATTTTTTGTCTCTGGCTTTCATAGCGGTCAGTATTTCAGTGTGCATCCATGGCTCAGCGCGATTTTTTACCCTGGTGGTTCTTAGGGGGGCCATGTTGTTTAGTATTGATGAAAATTTGGTTTTGAAGCCAAGCCATGTTTCTTCAACTAGTGTACCATTGAGTTCATCTGACCAGTCCAGACTCTCCAGTTCCAGGTTAAAGGCCTCGCTAGAGTAGGTTTTGAGGTCTCTAGATGTGACTGTTTTGTGACAGCCAGCCTTTAGTTTTAGCTTTTTGCGGGTACAGAATATCATATAATGATCACTTAACCCACTGTTTGACCTAGATCAGCAGTTTTCAGTTAGGCTACTGGTTTTCTGACATACTGCACATGTAGGCATGTATTTTACAGTGTTGTATGTAAGTGATAATTGTAATATCATGCCGGTTGGACAAATAGGGTCCTGAGACGTGACCTACATGATTAGGCTCATAAGTGGGGTGGGACTGTGATGTGTGGGTGTGCGTGTGCGTCTGTGTCTGTGTCTGTGTGTGTTGATTGATTGATTGATTGAAAACTTTATTAACAGATTGCAGAATGGGTACAATACAGTACAGCTCAATACACACAATTGTTAAGGGGATGCAGACCAGAGAAAGACTTTCGTCTTGTTTACATCAGGGTCCCCCATTTTCAATTCATCAGGACATATATGACATACTTGACATACAGATAGTCAGTACTGCTACATCTATACATTTATGACATACCAGATTTGCAAATACAGTACTGTTTGTGATACAGAAGGAGTCAAGAAAAGGGAGTATATACATTTGACGTAGAAACTGTACACTGGAGGAGGTTGGGTGGGGGGGGTTGGGTACATTGGGATATTGACAACCATACTGGGTAATTTACATTGGAGGTGGTTGGGGGGGGGGGGGAGAAACACTGTATAAACAAGCAAAACTGTACATTGAGGGGGGGGGGGAGACACTGTACAAACAAGCAAAATTGTACATTGGACTATTGACAAAACCATACTAGGTAAATGACTGTACATTGGAGGGGGTTGGGTTAGGATATTTACAGGGGCCAGTTTTGAATTGCAGTCTCCCGTAGGTGTCCCTTGAGAGAGGTTTTGAAAGTGGGTAGTGATCCACATTCCTTTACAGCTTTGGGTAGGGCGTTCCACATTGATGTGGCATAATTGCGAAACGTGTTTAGTCCCTTATTTGAGCCGAATCTGGGTTTAACATGATTTGTGGAGCTCCCTCTGGTGTTGTGATCGTGGTATTCACTGACCTTTGGGAAGTATTTTGACATGTACATGGGTACCTTGGTCGTGTAGTGTATCTTGTAGACCAGGCCCATTGCAAGTTGCTGTACTCTGTCGTCTACTCTATGCCATCCTAGGTTGTCAAAGTGGGCAGGGGTGAGGTGGGTTCTAGGAGTAAGGTCAAGCAGTAGTCTGACCAGTTTGTTTTTAGATGTTTGTCATTTTGTTTTTAGCGCCTTTGAGGTGCTTTGGTACCATGAGGTGCAAGCATAGTCGTAGTACCCCTGAATGAGTGCTCCTGCCAGAGTCTTCAGGGTATTCCTGTTTACCAGAGAGGAGATCCGGTACAAGAATCGAGTTGGTTGACTTTTTTTATTACATTGGATGCCATTTTGTCACAGGAGAGATTAGCCTCTAGGATGGAACCCAGGTAGGTAAATTCATCTTTCCTTGTGACAATATTGTCACCCACTGTAACTGAGAAGCCGTCGGTCTTGCTGAGTTTGTTATTTGAACCGAAGAGAATGGACTCTGTTTTGCCCATGTGTAATGATAGTTTGTTATCAGCGAGCCATATGCAGATTCTGCCTGGTTCCGAGCTGAGGGTTTTTTCAACCTGTAACTTGTTCTTGTCAGAGACCAGCAGGGCTGAGTCGTCCGCAAACAGGAACAAGTTGCAGTCACAAGCTGACGACATGTCATTTGCATAAATTAGGAACAGTAGCGGTCCTAGTATGCTTCCTTGTGGAACACCACAGCTCACTGTGAGGGGGGGGGATAGGGTACCATTTACCTCCACCATCTGTTCCCTCCCCTCAAGGTAGGATTGCATCCAGCTCACTGATAGACTATCAAAACCAATTGCTTTTAGCTTGTCAATCAGAATGGAGTGATTGACCGTGTCAAAGGCCTTTTGTAGGTCCAGCATGACCATGCCGCAGTATTTGCCCGCGTCCACCTCTTGTTTGATGTGGTCATTCAAATAGAGAAGGCATGTGTCAGTGGAGTGGGATGTTCTGAAGCCAGATTGGAATTCGTAGATTAGATTTTTTTCCTTTAGGTACTTTTCGACCTGTTCGTAGACTATTTTTTCCATGACTTTCGAGATGGAGGTGAGAATAGAAACAGGGCGGTAGTTGCCTGGGTCTAATTTGCTGCCCTTTTTGTGCAGGGGTCACCCTCGCAATTTTGAAGTCCTTGGGGACGTGTCCCTGTTTTATGGAGAGGTTTATTATGTGTGTGATGATTGGGGTGATAGCGGCTGCTGAGTCTCTGAGGAATTTGGAGGGGATGTTGTCATGGCCAGTGGCCTTGTTAGGTTGGAGGGCGCTCAGTTTATTGAGTACCTCATCTGTTGTTACCATTTCCAGCTTGAAGTCGTCCTTGCGGACCCCTAGGTTTGTGTAGTAAGCTACTATGTGTGTGTGTGTGTGTGTGTGTGTGTGTGTGTGTGTGTGTGTGCGTGTGCGTGTGTCTGTGTGCGTGTGCGTGTGCGTGTGCGTGTGCGTGTGCGTGTGTGTGTGTGTGTGTGCGTGTGTGTGTGTTAACGGGATGGGAAAGGGCAGAGAGAGGCAGTAGTAAAGCACTCGGTCCGTCGCTGCCAGAGTTCCTTCCTGGTTCTGTGTGTGTGTCTGTATATGTTACTTCCTTGCTGCGTGTCAAAACACACCCCTGACCAATCAGAGTCTGTTGCTGCTCAAAGGGGAGCCCCGCTACCCAAAGGGCCAAGCAGCAGAGCACCATGCAGGGAGGGACACAACTGTGTGCGCGTGTGTGTGTGTGTGTGTGTGTGTGTGTGTGTGTGTGTGTGTGTGTGTGTGTGTGTGTGTGTGTGTGTGTGTGTGTGTGTGTGCGTGTGTGCGTGTGTGTGTGCGTGTGTGTGTGTGTGTGTGTGTGTGTGTGTGTGCGTGTGTGCGTGTGTGCGTGTGTGTGTGTGTGTGTTTGTGATGGCATCACAAATTATTGTTAAAAAACAGGCTAGCATATGTATGATTAGCAACAACACAGATTTTTATGGATTTTCAGTTTTTTGTAATTGATAAAAAATACAATATTTTATTCAACTTCAGCCCTGATCATAACACCACATATTAATTTTATAATTCTAACCCTTTAAATGCCAGTGTGTGTGATGGCATATATTTGCAATATATCAAATGCAAAGTAGATTTTTCTGGGGGGGATTATTACAGGCTAGCATGTGTCAATGATTAGCAGTTTTTTGTAAGGGTCCCGCCTCCACCAATCACATGCGGATCCCTTTGTGTGTGTGTGTGAGAGCAAGAGAGAGAGAGACAGAGAGATAGTTCTCCAACTTGTGTGAGTTGCAGTGATCTCCTGGTTGTTCCCCACCTAGGTTATCTAACTATTGCGCCCCTACCCCTGATCTAACTAACTGAAATATACCGTATTCACAGTGTCACATAAGGTGCAGTATGCATAAGGTAGTGTTATAATTTACTATCTAACTAACTGAAATATACAGTATTCACAGTATCACAGTATTCACATAAGGTGCAGTATGCATAAGGTAGTGTTATTGTCCTCCTTGGGTTCCTATTAGTTCTAGTTGGATGTCTGGCAGCAGTCCCTGCCCACTGTTGTGGAGCCTGATGGCCGCTGGTATGAAGGACTGTCCGAGGCGGTTAGTTGAGTGTCAGGAGGGTATGAGTCTGTGGCTGAACGTGCTTCTCATCTTGACTAGCTCGTCGTAGAGGGGGTTCAGATGTACTCCAAGGAACTTATATGAGTCCACCATCTCCACATCCACCCCTCGGATGGTGATGGGAATCGGGGGGGGGGGCTCTTCTTGCCCCTCCGGAAGTCCACCACCAGCTCCTTGGTCTTACTGGTGTTGAGTTGGAGGTGGTTGCTGTCGCTCCACCCCACGAAGCTCTCCACCAGGGCTCTATACTCCTCCTCATCATTGTCGGTGATGTAGCTTACGATGGAGGAGTCGTCAGAGAACTTCTGCAGGTGGCACCCGCTTGAGTTGCGGCAGAAGTCTGAGGTATAGAGGGTGAAGAGGAAGGGTGACAGCACAGTTCCTTGGGGGGCACCAGTGTTGCTCACCAGTACGTCATACTGACTGTCCTTTAGTCTGACGTACTGCGGTCTCAGTGAGGTAGTCCTTGATCCAGGCCACCAAGCCGTGCTCCAGCTGGATCGCAGAGAGCTTCTCCGCTAGCAGTGACGGCTGGATGGTGTTGAAGGCACTGGAGAAATCAAAGAACATAATCCTCACAGAGCTGCGCGGCTTCTCCGGGTGCGTGTATGCTCTGTGGAGTATATAGATGATGGTGTCCTCAACCTCGATGTTTGCCTGGTATGCAAACTGCAGGGCGTCGAGGGAGTCACGCACCAGGGGCTTGAGATGTTGCAGGACCAGTCTCTCAAACGTCTTCATGACGTGTGACGTCAGAGCAACTGGCCTGTAGTCGTTGAGGGTGCTGGGTCGTCCCTTCTTGGGCACCGGGACAATGCAGGAGGTCTTCCAGAGCTGGGGCACCCTCTCCAGCCTCAGGGAGAGGTTGAAGAGATGTTGGAGCGGTGCTGCCAGCTGCTCCGCACATGCTTTGAGCACCCTGCAAGCATAGACAATATGAACATTTAGACCTAGACATTAGACCCCTCCTCTTCTATCTCTACACCAAATATCTTGGTAACATTGTCACGTCTCATGCCTTCTCATATCACTGCTATGCCGATGACACTCAACTCTTCCTCTCCTTTCCTCCCCCAGATACCCAAGTCTTTGAACGGATCTCGGCCTGCCTGTCCGACATTTCCGCCTGGATGACAACCAATCACCTCAAACTGAACCTAAACAAAATGGAGCGACTTCACCTGCCGGATGAATCCTCCCTGCAGACTGATCTTTTTATCACAGTGGAGTACATGGCTCTGTCCCTGACTACCAAGAACCTAGGTGTAGTCCTTGACGACCAGCTGAACTTCTCTGCTTGCATCGCCTCAACAACCAGAACCTGCAGATTCTTCCTGAGCAAGGAAACTATAAAAGAAGGAAGGGTCATCATTTCACTGTGTAGTGCGTGAATGCATATTGGTGCCAAGTGTGAGAATGTTCAGTTCGGCCGACATTGAGTTGAATGGGATCAGCCATCTCCTCGTTTATGTCATTTAAGAAAATTTATATCAGGATGGCAGCAGGACCGGACGGCATCCCTGGACATGTCCTAAAAGTCTGTTCCGACCAACTGGCCCCGGTATTCACTGACATATTTAACCTGTCCCTAGAACAGTCTGTCATCCCCACCTGTTTGAAAAAGTCCACTATTGTCCCTGTACCCAAAAAATCCCCATCCACTTGCCTCAATGACTACCGCCCTGTAGCTCTCACCTCCATAGCCATGAAGTGCTTTGAGAAGCTAGTGAAGGGCTACATCTATTCATCCCTCCCCAACACCCTGGACCCCCTGCAATTAGCATACTGCCCCAACAAGTCCATGGAGGACGCCATAGCCCATGTGCTGCACACGGCAGCATCACACCTGGACAAGAGGCAGGGGAACTATGTGAGAATGCTATTTATTGACTACAGCTCAGCATTCAATACCATAGTCCCCTCCAAGCTCATCTTCAAGCTCAGAGACCTGGGCTTGAACTACGATCTCTGCCAGTGGGTCTTGGACTTCCTGACAGGAAAACCACAAGTGGTGAGAGTAGGTAACTGCACCTCCTCATCCATCACTCTCAACACAGGTGCCACACAGGGCTGTGTTCTGAGCCCCCTCCTCTACTCACTTTACATGCATGACTGTGTGGCACAGCAGAACAGCAACACAATCATTAAGTTTGCTGACGACACAGCTGTGGTGGGCCTGACCTCTGGAACAGCATCCCCACGTCCATCAAATCTGCCCCCTCCATCGAGTCTTTTTAAATCTAAGCTCAAAACTCACCTATATTCCCTAGCCTTCCCTGACTCACTCTGACTCTTGCCTTGTTTGTTTTTACGTGTTGTTCTGTTCGTTGTTTATTTTTTCAGTTTATTTATACTTTAGGAGTACTTTCTTTTTTCTTTAGCTACGCGACCCACTGTGAAGCAATTTGGTTGGCAAGTGTCATGTTTAAATGTGCTATACAATACATTTTATTGATTGATTGATTGATGGAGCCAAGACAGTTCATTCCACTACCACAGAGCCAGAACAGTTCATTCCACTACCATGGAGTCCAGACAGTTCATTCCACTACCATGGAGCCAAGACAGTTCATTCCACTACCATGGAGCCAAGACAGTTCATTCCACCATTGTGAAGCTAGAACATTTCATTCCACTACAGCAGAGCCAAAACAGGTCATTCCATTACCTCAAAGCCAAGACAGTTTATTCCACCACCGTGAATCCAGGACAGTTCATTCCACCACCACAGAACCAGGACAGTTCATTCCACTACTGCGGAGCCATGACAAAGAAGTGCATTCCACCACCATGGAGGACAGCGAATAGCCTGCTTCATTTCGATGTTCCCCCAGGTGCCGAAGTGGAGTGGGTCTCAGCTGACTGGAGGAGACAGAGCGTAGGGGTCTGGAGGGGAGTGGGTCTCAGCTGACTGGAGGAGACAGAGCATAGGGGTCTGGAGGGGAGTGGGTCTCAGGCAGCTGGAGGAGGCAGAGCGTAGGGGTCTGGAGGGGAGTGGGTCTCAGGCAGCTGGAGGAGACAGAGCATAGGGGTCTGGAGGGGAGTGGGTCTCAGGCAGCTGGAGGAGGCAGACGGCGTCTCTACAATTCGTAGCCGCATTTCTGCAGACCCCTCTCTGATTGGTTGAGGCCATTTCTGCAGACCCCTCTCTGATTGGCCGAGCGCGCGCATGCGCATGAGCCGCGACAAGCTCCTCTAGCCAGGAGTCGAAACTCCGTTAAGCTCCAGAGAGAGAGGCTGAAAACCCACAGTTGTTGCCCGACGGATGGGAGCCGAATCCCGGATCCGAGTTTTCTGATGAATAGCCCCAAAACATGGAGGTCGCGAACGCAATTTATACGCATGGAAGTATTGATTACGCCATAACGAATCATTAAAAAAATATACCGTTAACTGGAATATGTTGTGTGTGCCTTTACACATATGTTGGATAGGATTATGTAATTGGTTTGTCATTAAAAACCAATAATAATCGCTCGCCGGCTTTGTGTTGTGTCTCTGTGATACTTTCTGAATATGATTTGGGAACATCAACAATGTACAGTTTCTGACAGCTGGCTGTGTTGTGAAATGTGCATAACGTTATGAATAAACCGTGAAGTCACGCGAAATAAACGCGAATCTGGTAGTACATTTCCAATCAGAGAGGGGCTTCGCTCAACCAATCAGAGAGGGGTCTGCAGAAATGGAGCTCAACCAATCAGAGAGGGGTCTGCAGAAATGCGGCTACGAATTGTAGAGACACAGGCAGACGTAGGGGTCTGTAGATTGTGTAGTTAGAGACCATTGACCAGAGGTAGGAGAGTACTGTTCCACTTGTTGCATGGAATGCCAGGTCACCAGCCTTAACCCAGATTCATGCAACATGGGTAGCCAGTGCAGCTCTTTAAAGCAACATTTCACTTCAGTAGAACTTGTCAAGTTTCAGCAGTCTTACCTCTAAGTGCATCTACAAGTATGCTAGTGACCACTGCTGTCTCTGTTGGGACACTGTCAATGTCACCAATCCTTCCAGATGCCAAGCTCCTCATTCACTTCCATTAATTTTGGGGACCTATAGTCTAAATAATTATACTTCTGAAGATTACAAGATTACTTGTAGTAGATAGTTCTTGTTGTGAAGGGCCAGATTAAACCGAATATATATATTTATTTATATATATATATTTAATTGTATTTGTATATTCTCTAATATTCCCTGATATCCCTTGTATATTCCTTGTACAATATGCATTGAATATCCATTCTAGCCTACTGAACATCCCATAATAGTCTCCATTCTACTATTGGTCGAGACCTTGGTGCCAGGCTGCCATACCCCTCAGACCCAGTTCAAACGTACCGCTCCACATGTACGAACAAGTCCTAGTTCCGCGTAGGAATCTGGCTACCGCACCACTAATGGGACTATTTGTTCATAGTGCGTATATATACTGCGCTAATAAAGTAGGACTTTCTTTTCAGTCCAGTTTCTTACCCTCCAATAGAGTCACAGACGTAAAGCCTCCCCGCGACGCCACGTGTGGGAGTAAGGCCAAGTTCGCCTACCATCGGTATTGAGACATCGTGTATATTAATATTTGAATAGTCATATTTGGCACTATATCGTCGAGTTGGACGTAGTCTATTAAGCTAATAATAGTCTGTTAATATATAGTGCTTCGTGCGGTGAGAATACTACCGTAGTCAGTACCCCATCGTTTCGGGCAGAGAACTGGCTGCTTACCCAGGGTGGTTGACCCCACGTGAAGCTGCACCCGAGGAGCCCCAGAGCCGACGAGCGAGTGGACCTGTATACCGGATTATTCTACCGACGACAGCCCGCCTTCCCAGGCACGGATTATGCTTTGTATACATTGATTATTCCATGGATAAAGACCCCCGACACTGCCGTGTGTTGGAACCCCCCCCCCTGGAGAGGACGCAAGGTGAGGAGACGCTCTGCAAGACGAGGTCGCTTCACGTCTCTCCTCCGTGGACCGGATGACGCCGGCCCACAAAGAGTCCACCTGCTTTCATCTGTGGTCCAAGGATCGCCGGCGCATTGAACGGCACTACAGTGGGTTCACCTGGGATACCCTTGGCCGGATGAGGCAGCCGGATTCTACCCCCCCCCCCCTTCCTACTCCTGTCGGCTTACAAGCGACCGGATTAACCCCCTCTAGTGTATCCAGTATATAATCATTAAAGTATCATTGCTGTTATTCCTTAAACTATTCCAGGTCGTATATGTACCACCTGCGCCTTCAGAGATTGGACATTCTCTATTGATATACCGACGAATACTCTTGCCATAAAAGTGCATACTAATTCCATTCATAAATGTGATTGATTTGATTAAGTGCTTGCTCTACACACCATCGCTGTGTAGAAATAAAGACCTATTTCTAATTCGTACATTTGTGTTGGATCCGTTTCATCTACGTGACAGTGTTCATCATAATATATTTATGCCGTGTACTGGGTGGCCGAATATTAAGTACAAAGGTAGTGGTAGTAAGTATCATATCTAGTAATACAGTCAGGGAATTGTACCCCTCAGTTACAATTGGTCCTTC
Organism: Notolepis coatsorum; assembly: GCF_963971535.1. Lineage (NCBI taxonomy): Eukaryota > Metazoa > Chordata > Actinopteri > Aulopiformes > Paralepididae > Notolepis > Notolepis coatsorum. Next base: position 73,316,135 of record NC_140166.1, on the reverse strand, counting down.
GAGCCGGAGGGTAATTAGTGTAATATTAATATAGTGTTATTAATATTGAAATGGCCTATGATGAACACTCCACGAAACGATCCTCCTAACCAACGCCCGCAGCGCGAACGACGGCTCCCTCAGTACTTAGAGGCCTACGCTGTCAGTCAACAACCTAGTCTTCTACTAACAGTAAACGCGGTAAAACTAGAAAGTAAAAGTATGTCTAACCCCAACGCCCAGACTACCCCGACCATAGAGGCCCCTACGGGCTCTAATGTAACTGACCAAGTTCACGGTGGGGACCAGTGGGAACCAGACATGACTTCACACCCCGCCAGTACTGAAGAAGTAGTCCCCGATGAGTCCCGGGAGGAATACAACGCTACCGAGAGAGAACTCGGCACGGAAGAAGACGGGGAGAGCACCGTGGAGATAGAGCTCCAAGGCTCCGCAAGGAGTACCCCGAGGGAAGGCTCCCCTATACAACCGCCTTCTCCCAGCGAGGCAGAGAGGACCCTACAGCAGGCCTTCCTCATCAGCCTGAACGCCGCTGCTGAACGCGACCGACTGCAGATCCAGCAGCGAAGCGAACACGAGCAGATACGTCTAGAAATAAGACGCATTCAGATGGAAGAGAATGTGGCCCGAGAACGAGCCGGTGCTCAACGGGACGCAGCGCGCGACAGACAGCAGTCGCAACTAATAGAACAGCTGATCAGACGGACAACAGCCTCTCCCTCCGCCAGAGGCTCCAGGAACTCGTCTAGACACACCTCCAGGGCGGCATCCCCTAGCCGAGTAAACAACCCTGAACTTGACCAACAGACGAGGTCTATACCCCCCACAGACCACCTCCCCCCACCGGTCCAAGCGAGACCTAGCAACCGGGAAGGAGCAGCATATCCTGTGGAGAGGCTAAACCAGAGACTACAAGCACTGGATGACCTAACTGAAGACGAAGAGGAAGAGGAGGAGAACCACGCCCGAAGACAGCACAGTACTCTACCGGACCAGGAGGTCCGGTACAGCCCAGGCTATACTCCCGCGGAGCTGCGCTACAGACCCCCGACTCTATACACGGGTGAGCACGACGCACGACCCGCACCGAGGAACAGCACCTGGACAAGCGGGCCATGGTACACTGCCGGTACCAGCCCATACCAAGGAGCGGGAGGAGACTCGCCTAGGAGGCCTCTCCCCCAACGCTCGCCGATGTATCCACAGTCAGCGTCATACATTGGCACGCCTATGGTACCCGACTTCACCCAAGAGAACCGGGCCCAGTATACAGAACTCCGCATGTGTCTGGAGACCATGTTGGTGGATGTATTGGATGAACGCCACAAATACGCCATCCTACTGAAGCACTTAAAGGTGCCCCGCGCACATAATATAGCGCTCGCCTACGCGACTTCCACCACCCCATACACAGCAGCGCTGGTAGCATTGGACCAGAGGTATGGGCGCATATGGGATTACGTGATCCAGGAGATCCGACACATCGACCGCTTACCCCCAGCAATAGACAATCGAGCACTGGACGACCTGTCCATCAGAGTGCAGTCCCTGGTAGGGATGTTGGGAGCGCAAAGAGAGAAGGGGAGGCATGAACTTTACGCCAACTCAAATGTGGAAAGGATTCTGGAGAAGCTGCCGCCCGCTCGTCAGGAGCGCTTTAGGCGGCAGAGGGACCACAGAGACCCGAATGGCCCCGAACCGAACCTCCTCGATCTAGCAGACTTCCTGGCGAGAGAAGTCAGCAGCCTACGGCTAGATACATTCGGACGGAGCACCCCTGGCTCCAGAGAAGGAACCAGACGACTAAATGATGGAAGAAGATCGGTGACCGTGATGCACCAATCGGAGTCAGTACCGAGCAGCAGGAGCCACAGTACCCCCTCCAGAACGGAGAAGTGGAAGATAGTGTGCCCCTACTGTGAGAAAGAACACTGGCTAGCGCAATGTGACTCCTTCCCCAAGCTGAACGCGGAGGAAGCCAGTCAATGGATAAAGTCCAACAAGCGCTGCTTTCGCTGTGCGCGCTCACACATGGCAGCCGAATGCCGCTTAAAGAAAAGGTGCACCAAGTGCGATGGAGCCCATCTGGACATACTTCACGACAGTAACAGACGGCGCCCTTCACCCGCACCATCCAGCCGCAAAGCGAGCGTCATGTACATCGATCCCGCCAGCAGCAGTGGAGCCCGAGTACTCCTAAAAGTAGTGCGTGTGACACTAAGCTACCAGAATAAAGTCCTGGACACTTACGCCGTCCTCGATGACGGGTCAGAGAAGACCCTGCTGCTCGCCTCCGCTGCGGCCCAGCTAGGGCTGCGGGGAAGCGAAACCCAAATGACAATTCGGACAATAAGACGAGATTTGAAGACGATAAAGGGCGAGAATGTCTCATTCTCTATCGCAGCAAGCGGCCAGCCTGAGCGACGGTACCAGATTGCAGACGCTTTCACCAGCCAAGAAATAGGACTGTCGCGGTACACATACCCCGTCGCCAAGCTGATGGAGAAATATGTACATCTGCGCAAGTTACCGATCCCGCTCATAGACAATGCTATGCCGAACCTGTTGATAGGCTCCGACCATGCAGACCTCATTGTCCCGATAGACCGGGTTCATACCGGACCCCGAGGCTGTCCTGCAGCAGTCGAGACCCGTTTGGGATGGACTCTCCAAGGCCCGCTCGCCAAATCTCTCAACCGAAGTACAGCCACTAGATGTCTCCACTCCCGAGTCACAGAGGGAGAAACCGCACTCCTGCAACACGTAGAGCGGCTATGGACCTTGGAACAAATGCCCTTTAAGAACGGAAAGAAAGACATTCGCTCTAAAGATGACATTTACGCCATTCACCTCCTCGAGACAGGGACCAAGAGAGTCCCGGTCAACGGCGTGTTGAGATACGCCACGCCACTCCTGCGGCGAGAAGGAATGCCTACTTTCCACGCCAAGACAGACGCCACAGAACGGTACCTGCTGAACACGGAGCGGCGCTTAGCCAAGAACCCCGCCCAAGAGAGTGTATACCGCGCTGAGATTGAGAAGCTCATCACAGCGGGACACGTCACAAAGATGGACATTAAAGAGGCTGACCAGACCACTGAATCATGGTACGTGCCTCACCACAAGGTCCATCACAACGGTAAAGACTGCATAGTATTTAACTGCAGCTACCAGATCGGATCCCAAAATCTGAATAAAGAGTTACTGCCCGGTCCCACACTCGGCCCCTCCCTACTCGGCGTTCTACTCCGCTTCCGCCAGGAAAAGGTGGCCATCAGCGGGGACATTAAAGGAATGTTCCTGCAGGTGAGACTAGTAGAGGCGGACAAGCCCCTGTTACGGTTCCTATGGAGAGAGAAGCCAGGAGATGAGCACCCAGCCATCTACCAATGGGAAGTCCTCCCCTTCGGAACGACGTGCAGCCCCTGCTGTGCTACATTTGCACTACAGAAACATGTAGCAGAGGACCCAGCAGCGGACGAAGAGGTCCGACACAGCGTAAAGAACAGCTTTTACGTAGACAACTGTCTACAAAGCCTTTCAACCCAGGAAGAAGCCGAGGCTCTCTACAGGATACTCTCTACAGGATACTCTCCTCTCTACAGGATACTACGGGGTACTACATGGCACTATGGGGTACTATAGGGTACTACATGGCACTACGGGGTACTACATGGCACTACAGGGTACTACATGTCTGCTCCTTTGCAGCACCACAAACATGGGAACTCTCTAACTCTTCCCCCCCCCCCCCCCCTCTCCCCCCCCCCCCCCCCCTCCCTCCCCCTTCTCTCTGAGTACCCGTCTCCTGGCGCTGACCAAGGTGATGGATGCCTCGGGGTCTTGGCCAAGCTTGTAGTGACTGCTCTACATGCACCTCCGAGGCATTGGATCAGTTATTCACCGCCGTCTGTCCGTGGTCCTGTCAACTGATTAACAGACTGTTAACAGATTAACAGTCAACGCGGTTTCATTGCTGGGTTAAGTACTTCTATTCTATTCACATAATACGCTTACTTCATATATCTACTCCATTCACATATATGCCTACCACTTGTATCTATTGCTATGTCCGCCTACTACAATCTCATGAGCTGTCTAACACCTGTCCCGTCTCCCTGTCTTCCTATGACTTGCTGTCCTGGAGTGTTGACCGGAGTGTTGGACGTCCCGTGACGAAGGCCGGGAGATTGCGACCCCCTCTGCGTGCCCCCCTGTCTTCGGAGGTCTCGTAGTGGTGACCGGAGTGCCGGATGTCCCGCGATGATGTCGGGGAGTTCGCGACCCTCTCTGCGCCACCCCCCTTCCCCCTGTCTCCGGCTGTCCCTGAGCAACGACCGGAGTGTTGAATGTCCCGTGACTAAGACGGGGAGGACGTGACCCTCTTGCGCCGCCCCTGTGCCTCAAATAGATCCGCTATCAACTCTATCTTTAATCTTTCAAAATGTTCAGTTGCTATCGCTATTAGCTCTATCTTTAATTTTTCAAAATGTACAGTTGCTATTGCATGCACTCATCTGTGTTTCACCACACACATGAGTGCATGCTTACCAACTGTCCGTCTGCAACACTACTATCACCGACATCTAAGAAGGGAGATCCCCCCTTGAACGGCCCTTCTAAGGTTTCTCTCCTCCACATTGCCTGTGGAGCTTTTTTTTCCCTATTGTTAGGTTTTAGTGAGTTTTTCCTTACCTTCACGTGGGGTATGTCTGGGAGTGCTTGCATTCTTTCATTTATTTGCATTCATCTAAAAAATGTTTGGACCCTATGGTGTTCTTGTTCTGTTCTTGACTTATTGTTATGTTGTCTTCTTGACTTGTTTAAAGAAGACCTGTACGGCCCATGGGGACATTAACGTGTGTTGTCGGGCCCTATAAATAAATTTGATTTGATTTGATTTGATCTCCTGATTAAACTCCGCGCCTCATTGATCAAAGGCGGCTTTGATCTCAGGCAGTGGGCCAGCAGCGATCCGCAAGTACTGCGCAGCCTCTCCTCCGAGGACAAGGCAGCCAGCAGCGAGACCTGGATGGCTACAATCCCGGGAGAAGCCCAGGAGATGACCCTGGGATTGGTGTGGCGATTCAAAACAGATTCGCTTCACTACAGACACAAGCCCCTGACTACGGAGCAGGGAAGGCCGGCGGCGGCGCCGACCACCAGACGGAGTGTGTACACAACACTCGCCCGACAATATGACCCGCTAGGATGTATTCTACCGTACACCACCAGGGCAAAAATGATTGTACGAGCATTGTGGGACAAGGACCAGGGCTGGGACGACCCCATTCCCGCACACCTTGCATCCACCTGGAGAGAGTGGGAGATGGAGCTCCACTCACTCCCAGGCGTTAATATGCGCCGAAGCTACTTCCCACCCACGGTGAGGCCAGAGACATGTAAAATGGACTTACACGTCTTCAGTGACGCCTCAGAGGTCGCATACGGATCAGTAGCCTACTTGCGGGCCCAAGACCAGGGGGGAGAGATCTACACAGCATTTGTCCTCGCCCGCTCGAGAATAGCCCCACGCAAACAACAATCTATCCCACGTCTAGAGCTCTGCGCAGCCCTAGCCGGAGCGCACCTAGCCACGCTCATCCAACGTGAGCTCACCATACCGGTGTCTAGAACAATCCTGTAGTCAGATTCCACGACGGTACTCGCCTGGATCAAATCGGACTCATGCAAGTACAAAGTCTTCGTGGGAGTCAGAGTCACCGAGATTCAAGACTTAACCGAAGAGTTAACCGGAGAAACAGAGTGGCGCTACGTTGAGACCAAACAGAACCCAGCTGACGTCATCACCCGGGGGATGCCCCTGGATGACCTCACCCGTCGCAATGTCTACAGTGACGGCCCCGCATTCCTAAGACTCCCGGAAGGACAGTGGCCCATGCCTATCCCGAGGGAAGCAAGTCCAGAGGAGGTGGAAAATAAGAAGTCTGTGTTCTGTGGATTGAGCACCGTAGCCTCCACCGACCCTAACATAGACGACTGCACGTCCATAGAGAGTGCACAACAAAGAACATTCCTGCGGTACCACCCGGAGTGCAAGTCCCCCGCTGATATGTCAGCAGCTAACTACGAGGAAGCAGAATTGCTTCTACTGCAGCGAGCCCAGAGAGACTCGTTCCCCGATGAATTGGCCTGTCTACAGGGAGGAAAGCCCGTCCCATCCGACAGCAGATTAATTCATCTGGCCCCCGAGAGCGACGCTCATACCCTCATCAGAGTGGGTGGTCGCCTACGCAGAGCCCCCAATCTACCGGATGACATTAAATACCCGATCGTATTGAACAGCCGACACAAGGTCACAAAGCTGATTATAAAGAAATACGATGAGGATGTACATCACGCAGGAGCAGAAAGAGTCTTCGCGGAAATCAGACGTCGTTACTGGATCCTACAAGGAAGAGAGGCGGTACGACGCTTCCAGCGAACATGTCTAGACTGCCGCAAGTGGCGCGCGCATCCCAGCATACCAAGGATGGCTGACCTTCCTCCATGTCGCCTCCGAATCGGTGACAAGCCATTCCACTCAACGGGTATGGACTGCTTTGGCCCGCTGCACATAAAGAAAGGAAGAGGAACCGAGAAGCGGTGGGGTATTGTATTCAAATGCATGACCACCAGAGCGATACACATCGAGCTTCTCCCGACCATGAG
>NC_140166.1:73196913-73309263 GCF_963971535.1 Notolepis coatsorum | reverse complement strand
AAATAGTATAGAATAATAAAATAGAGTAGACATGATAAAAAGGTAATATGAATAAAAAAAATAAAAAAAACAGGGCTTTTGAGGTGATGAAATCACTGCGCCCAGGCAGCAGTGGTTCGGCAAAAAAGGGTTCAGAGTATATATCTATATATTATGATGAATTGAAAATGGGGGATCCTGATGTAAACAAGACGAAAGTATTTCTCTGGTCTGCATCCCCTTAACAATTGTGTGTATTGAGCTGTACTGTATTGTACTCATTCTGCAATCTGTTAATACAAATGTTCAATCAATCAATCAATCAATCAATCAATCTGCTTAGAAAACGAAAATGTCAAAAGAAAATAATAATAATCTCCATGTGTTAAATACACAGGTCACAACATGTTTACAGGAACGTTTTGGAGTTGTATTTGGAGTGTAATCCGGGAATTAGGCTTACACTGGCACACCTACTTCCAGTGAATGACACTAAGCTATAGGCTAACGGTGCAGCCTAATGCATGCACAGAGAAGAAATCATCATCATCATCATCATCATCATCATCATCATCATCATCATCATCATAATAATAATAATAATAGATCAAATTTATATAGCGCCTTTCATAGAAGGTCGCTTCCCAATCAGGACAGAAAATAGGGCAAGGGGGGGGGGAAGAGGGGATGAGGGAAGGTAGGGGATAATGGACCTAATCTAATCTAAACTAATTGATGGGGAAAGCCTTGGTGAAGAGGTGTGTTTTTAGAGCGGATTTGAAGGTGTCCAGGGTTGGGGCGTTGCGGATTTCGGGGGGGAGAGACTTCCAGAGGGTAGGGGACGCCACGCTGAAGGCTCTGTCCCCAAAAGTCCGTAACCTGGTGCGAGGGATGGAGAGGAGACCTAGATCAGAGGATCGTAGGTTCCGGGATGGAGTGTACTGGTGGAGGAGATCAGACAGGTACCGGGGGGCGAGGGCATGGAGGGATTTGTAGGTGAGGAGCAGGAGTTTGAATCATCATCATCATCATCTTCATTTTACGTCCTTTTTTCCCACTACAGTGAGGTTGGACGGGGCGATGACTCCACAACGTCCATATCTCACCTTGAAATCAATTTCCCTGACCCCACAGATCTCACCCACCTCGGCACTGGACGTCCCGTCCTGCCACCTGACTCCCGCCACATACCTCAACATCTTCCGATCGCAGCTCCTTAACACCACAATCACCCTTTTTGTCATTGCCCTGCATGTTTCTGAACCATACTGGAGAACTGATCTCACACATGCTTCATATATCCCTCCTCTGATCTGTAGTGCGATACCTAGGGATGGGTACCGTTCACATTTGAACCGATACCGGTACCGGTACCTGTGAATCGATACCGGTACCCAACGGTATACCTTTTTCCGGTACTTTAGTCTCTAAAAATGTTATCTACCTACCTTAGTTGTAAAAAGAAATTCCAAACTTAATATTTAATAAATAAATAATGTATTATTATTACTTTATTATTATTTACATCTTATTGATGTTAAGTATTTTACAACTGATTAAACAAACAAACAATATAGCAGCAATGAACTACTCTGCTGCTGATTGAGTATTCTAGCAGTTCTTTTCACTCCACACTCACTGTGTGCTTCTCCCCCGCTTTGGCGAAGACCCGCTCTGCGGTGTGTGTGTGTGGCTTGTTTACCGACGTCACATCCTCTACTCTTCTGTCCTGAGTTGTGCCGGCTTGCACTGTAGCCCTAGGAGCTAACGTTATGTCCGACGATTAGCTAACGTTAGCTTAAGAACGTTAAACGGGTTACAAATCAAATCAAATCAAATCAAATCAAATTTATTTATAGGGCCCGACAACACACGTTAATGTCCCCATGGGCCGTACAGGTCTTCTTAAAACAAGTCAAGAAGAAAACATAACAATAAGTCAAGAACAGAACAAGAACACCATAAGGTCCAAACATTTTTAGATGAATGCAAATAAATGAAAGAATGCAAGCACTCCCAGACATACCCCACGCGAAGGTAAGGAAAAACTCACTAAAACCTAACAATAGGGAAAAAAGCTCCACAGGCAGTGTGGAGGAGAGAAACCTTAGAAGGGCCATTCAAGGGGGGATCTCCCTTCTTAGATGTTGGTGATAGTAGTGTTGCAGACGGACAGTTGGTAAGCATGCACTCATGTGTGTGGTGAAACACAGATGAGTGCATGCAATAGCAACTGTACATTTTGAAAGATTAAAGATAGAGCTAATAGCGATAGCAACTGAACATTTTGAAGGATTAAAGATAGAGTTGATAGCGGATCTATTTGAGGCACAGGGGCGGCGCAAAGAGGGTCACGTCCTCCCCGTCTTAGTCACGGGACATTCAACACTCCGGTCGTTGCTCAGGGACAGCCGGAGACAGGGAGATAGGGGGTGGCGCAGAGAAGGTCGCAAACTCCCCGACATCATCGCGGGACATCCGGCACTCCGGTCACCACTACGAGACCTCCGGAGACAGGGGGGCACGCAGAGGGGGTCGCAATCTCCCGGCCTTCGTCACGGGACGTCCAACACTCCGGTCAACACTCCAGGACAGCAAGTCATAGGGAGACAGGGAGACGGGACAGGCGTTAGACAGCTCATGAGATTGTAGTAGGCGGACATAGCAATAGATACAAGTGGTAGGCATATATGTGAATGGAGTAGATATATGAAGTAAGCGTATTATGTGAATAGAATAGAAGTACTTAACCCAGCAATGAAACCGCGTTGACTGTTAATCTGTTAACAGTCTGTTAATACTGTTAATCAGTTGACAGGACCACGGACAGACGGCGGTGAATAACTGATCCAAGGCCTCGGAGGTGCATGTAGAGCAGTCACTACAATCTTGGCCAAGACCCCGAGGCATCCATCACCTTAGTCAGCGCCAGGAGACGGGCACTCAGAGAGAAGGGGGAGGGAGGGGGGGGGGGGGGGGGGGGAGGGGGGGGGGAGGGGGGGGGGGCGGGGTGGGGTCGAAGAGGGGGGGGGGGGGAAGAGTTAGAGAGTTCCCATGTTTGTGGTGCTGCAAAGGAGCAGACATGTAGTACCCTGTAGTGCCATGTAGTACCCTGTAGTGCCATGTAGTACCCTATAGTACCCCGTAGTGCCATGTAGTACCCCGTAGTACCCTGTAGTACCCTGTAGTGCCATGTAGTACCCTGTAGTGCCCTGTGGTACCATGTAGTACCCTGTAGTGCCATGTAGTGCCATGTAGTGCCATGTAGAGCCATGTAGAGCCATGTAGTACCCTGTAGTGCCATGCAGTACCATGTAGTACTCTGTGGTACCATGTAGTACCCTGTACCCTAACTAAACTACCCTATAGTAAACTACCCAGTGGTACCATGTAGTACCCTGTACCATAACTAAACTACATAGATTAATCTAAAGGTCAGTCCCCGACCAGGTGAGATCAAGGTAGGTTGAAGGAGAGAGAGAAAAGATGAGTCTTAAGCAGGGATTTAAAAGCTTCGACAGAGCAGGCGCCCCTGATGACGGCAGGTAATTTGTTCCACAGGTAGGGAGCGCGGTAGACAAAGGCTCTGTGGCCGGCGGATTTCTTTTTAACCCTAGGGGTCGATAGAAGCCCCGCATTTTGTGAGCGCAGAGCACGAGCGGACGAGTATCGGGAGATGAGATCGAATAGATAGAGCGGTGCAAGCCCATTTAAAATTTTGTAGGTGAGGAGTAGCACTTTAAAGTCAGAACGGGCTTGGATAGGAAGCCAATGTAGGGCGGACAAAACTGGTGTGATGTGATCAAATTTTCTAGTTCTAGTTAGTATCCGTGCAGCCGCATTTTGCACGAGTTGAAGATTTTTGATGCTTGAATTAGGTAGGCCTGAAAAAAGTGCATTACAGTAGTCCAGACGTGATGAGACAAAAGCATGAATCAGGGTTTCAGCATCAGCCAGAGTTAAAATGGGGCGTATTTTTGCGATATTACGAAGATGGAAGAATGCAATTTTGGTGACATTTTTTATATGTGCATTAAATGAGAGGGAGGAATCAAAAATGACTCCGAGGTTTTTTATGGTGGAGCTCTGGGATACATGACAGGTATCAAAGTTGAGGGAGATGTCCTGAAACAGGCCTCTGTGGTTTGGGGGGCCAACAATTAACATCTCAGTTTTATCTGCATTAAGGAGTAGAAAGTTTTGCGACATCCATTTTTTGACGGCAAGCAAGCAGGCCTCAAGGTTTTGTAGTTGGGAGGAATCATTTGGCTTAATAGGTATATATAATTGGGTGTCATCAGCGTAAAAATGAAAGTTTATGCCAAATTTGCGTATGATATCGCCGAGGGGTAGCATGTAAATCGAAAATAGCAAAGGGCCCAGGACAGAGCCTTGTGGGACACCACATTGCACTGGGAGGGTCTCGGATGTTAAATCATTATAGACCACGCAGTGTGTTCTATCAGTTAAATAGGATTTAAACCAAGCTAGCTAAATATGTGAAACTATCGAAGGAGTAAGCCGACCGCTAAAAATAAAACCCACCGCGGCAGAGAGAGCACATAACAAAAGAACGTTTCGAGAGGAGTGGAAGTTTGGAGATAGTGGTGTTTCAAGAGACTGGCTACAGTAATATGATGCTGGGCTGTAGTGATCAGTTGTTCCGTGTGGCGCAAGTATGTAAAAAAGAAAAACAGAAACAACACGTTTGTCATCTGTAGTAAATAAATGAAGCTGGAATCCATTCGTGACCATGAACAGAGCCAGTGTCCCATTGTGTCCCGGATTCAATCTCCTCCTCTCCTCTAAAGACGCTCTGTGGCTAGGCTAACAGCCATGTCAGACAGAGCAGATGTGGAAACTGAGCTACACTTTCTAACAACCTGCCCACTGTACCAAGATATCAGAGACATATACTCCCCAGTCGCCATGAATTGCAAACACCCAAAGACAGTTTGAAAACATGTATTGTGCCGTTGACATTAACGTGCGGTTTCATTTTGCGGTCAACAAAACGTGACGTCATCGGACTTATTATTTTTGATGCGCATTGCCATTGTACCGAAAGTTGGCACCGTTGAATCTCACGTGAATCGATACTCGGTAGTACCGACGTGTTTCGGTAGGTACCTTTAAAAGTACCGAATTCGGTACCCATCCCTAGCGATACGATACCTCTCAAAGCATTTCATGATCACAGAGGTGAGTGCCACCGGTCTGTAGTCATTTAGGCCTGCTGGGTAGTGGCAAATATTCATGGAAGCCAAGGGAAGCCAAGCTTCCCCAAAAATATAAACAGTAAAAAAAAGATTTTTTTTATATATATAGTTTACAATAATAAAAAAAATCATTATTTTTCATCTCTGTGTTATAATAATTGTCTCCCTCCTGGAGAAATTAACCGAATGAGCGAAACTGTGCCCACTCTCTCTAACACTGTCACTGACTGAGGCAGCCCATACTGAGTCTGACTGAGCCCAGCCGTCTGCTGGTAGCATTATTTTGATTGACATTTGGAGGCTTTTTTGACGCTAGGTGCTTTTATTCGTCCATTATCTCCTTATTAGCCAATAAGATTCTAGCTTAATAAATGGGTTGGGCTTAGCTCCTAAGCCTAGCACCGTCGCAGCCTGGTACTAAGGTTAGGGATGTCAAGCACTTGATTATTCTTCCAATCAAATCACATTAAAAGCTAAACGTGACAACAACGTCATCGCCTCGCGGGCAATACGATTTAGGAAGGAGGAAGGACAATGCTCTTTTAATGTTCAGAACTACAAGTGGCTAACTGTATGGCTATCTGGTTCGGCTAGGTTTTGTTGGGAGATATTTCAAAATTCATTTTCAAGAGGTTTATTTTCGGCCGGCGGGACCTACTGGGGACCAGCACACCACTGTGGATATTCACATTGGCCAGGTAAGCCTGCATAAGCTAGCTTGCTTGCTAACTAATGTTATCAGAGTCAGTGTAAACGGCATTGTTTGATTGATTGATTGAAAACTTTATTTATTGCAGAATGGGTACAACACAGTACGGCTCAATAAACACTTAATATTACACAAGTTAACACACACAAGTCACATTCACCCTGTTTAGTTGATTATAACCTATCAGGTCTCCCGTGATTTTATATTACTAAAAGTAAAAGTATGTATACTGGAATCGGATGCTCTCCCCATCTGCACCTGCTAACATGCAAGTGTGTCCGTTCATGCAAAATCAAATGCCAAGCTGCACATGCTTATTAAACTGTAGCACTCAACACATGCTTATTATTACACTGTAGCACTCAACACTCTGATGAACATTGTTTCTCAGCTGATAGATTTGTGCCCTTCCTGATGACTTGTCGTACAAAACTTGTAAGTCGCTTTGGATAAAAGCGTCAGCTAAATGACTAAATGTAATTGTTATAAACTGGACTGGCATGCACAGGTATAAAAACTGCAGGATGAGGGAGGCGAGCAGTTTGAGTGACATTATGGGGTGATTCTGGACTAGGTTACCCATCTCAACTCTATCTTAATAAGTACACACAGATCGTGATAGCCTGACTATAATCAGATCTTGACATATTCCTATTCCCATTAATAACGATACTGTATACTGTGGGATTAAATGTATAATTCACTTTCAATGTTAATTTAGTTTATAATGTTATTCTGTTTAATAGGTTGTTTATACAACTAAGTGGTTCCTTATCTCATTGTAGGGCTGTCCCCGACTAAGGATTTGGATAGTCGACTATTATTGGCCGAAATTAGCCGATATGAAAAAAAGAATTGAAAAAAAAAGTATAATTATTAGGCCTATTATTGTTATTATTATTTTTTATCATTCCATTTGGGCTGTGGGGTGCTTAATGTCTGAAGGAGTCAACTGAAGGCTTCTTGTCCTCTGCAAAAGCATGCAATTGGTCCACTGATGGATACATCTTGATATTTGTCTAGTCTAGTGTGTTCATTAGATGGGTGAAATCCTCTTTCAGTGCCTCTGTGCCTGTTTTATTAGGCAGTTAGCCTCTGGTATGCGTGCCATTAGCGTTAGCCACACTTTTTTTTTCTTTTTTTTTTTTATTATTGCAAAACAAAAATTATTAAAAGTCAGTACTCAACACACAATGCATAATGAAACCAACAATCAAGGTGTTAGCCACACTTCTATGCCTCTTTTCTTTTGGAAATAATGATAATTTTTTCTTTTTTTTTAATAAAGAAATATTCAAAAAAAAATTTAAAAGTTTTTAAATTCGACTAAGAGGTTGGCAGTCAATTACGGCTCCTTTCGATCGATTAGTCGACTATTCGACTAATAGGGGTCAGCCCTATCTCATTGTGGTGTCCTTTATGTCCTGTATATGTATGATAAAGACAGACCACTTTGTGACATTATCCTAGTGGCTGTATATAGTTTAATAGGAGCCTAGTACTGCTCTTCTTAAGGCTCACAATCACCCCTGACAAGAAATAGTATAGGCATATTATACATTTCCTGAATCCTTATTGGTCAGAAAGATTCACATCTTAGCTTGAATGAAAGATGACATAGTCCCCTTTAAAATGATACCAAAGACAATATGGTGAAACATTGACAGATGTCCTCTACGACGTGAGTCTAAAGCAGGATAATAATAATAATAATAATAATTTAGGACCTGCTCCGAGGTCATCATTTGGCACACATGCGAACCATGCATACAATGCGTATCTGCGATTAACCCATCCCGTCGTCCTTCCCCCCCAAGGGCAGCCGGGAGCAGACAGGCGCCACGTGAGCCGCGCCAGGGGACCAATCCAAGTGCTCCTGTCCGTCTTCGTCAAGGACGCCACAGCGTTAGCGATCTTGTTGTTGTGCATGTTTTTCCATTGGGTTTATCTTATCGGGGGGGGGAAACCCTTGCGAGCACGGGGAGAACATGCAAACTCCACACAGAAAGGCCTGGGAGATACCCCACCTGGGTAACTGGCATCATGGAAACCTGGTCCCCAAGCGGGATTCGAACCCTGGACCTTCTTGCTGTGAGGCGACAGTGTTAACCACTACACCACCGTGCCAGCATCTGAAATGCAATTACCTGAGGGGGTGGGTATACTTCATGACTTGATAATTATGATAAAGCTACCACTCCGGAAGGGCTATCATACCAAAATATCATCTACAGCAGATCTTGATGAAAATTATATGTAAGTTTCGTCACCTTGAGTGGTACAGATATCTGGTCTGGCCCATGGAATAGTAGCTAGCTGTATCTATTGTTTACACTTGAAATGTGTATTTTTATTTAGTGTGCATTTTTATTTTGTCACAATATGATTTGGTTTATAAAAAAAAAAAAACGAATTAATAATTTTTTGAATAAAAAAATAATTGGCATCCTCTGTTATTTTACCCACGCGACGCCACTGCTGCTGGGGAGGTGTTTTTTGGTACAGGGATTATAGTGGACACCTTGAAGCAGGCAGGGACCATGGACTTGACCAGGGATAGGCTGAATATAGTGGTGAACACTGGGGCTAGCTGGTTCGCACAGGACCTAAGTATCCGCCCTGTTATGCCATCTGGGCCTGCAGCTTTCCTATAGTGTTCACCCCTATAAACTCTCTCCTCGTGTTCCATCACAGAGAGTGTGTGCTCTTCCCCAGCAGAGGAACTCACTCCCGTCGCAGTAACCGGTGCATCCATTGAGCTAGCGGCACTCCTGCCCGTCCCAAACCGTGCGTGAAAGGAGTTCAGTTAATTCGCTAGGGAGGCGCAGCACTCACGATTGAGGATTGGCTGACCTTACAGACCTATACAGCACATATATAATGTGATATATGATATATATATATATATAATATAGTACCATAATATAATAGTATATACTGCAAATATAGTTCAATATAATATACAAATGAATTACAATATGATTATATAATGTAATATGATATAACGTACAATACAGTAAGTATCATACGTATTTTTGTTTATTAATATGCAATTAAAGCTCTTCTTCCCTTCTGTACCTATCAAAAATTAATTTTTTTAGTGTAGATTTGAATTGATTTATGTTTTCACAATATTTTAGTTCATCCTCTAGTCTAGCCCATTCCACAGGGTGGCTCCGTAAGAGGAGATACACATTATTTTCAGGTTGGTTTTCATCACAGGTTTTTTGAAGTTCAATGGTCCTCTGAGGTTGTATCCCCCCTGTTTATCCAGAAATTTGCTTCTTACATTTACCGGTAATTGATTATTTCTTGCTTTGTACATAACCTGCAGAGTTTTAAAGTTTACCATATCAATGAACTTCAAATGTGTGATTGTAGAAACAGTGTGTGTGTGGTCCCGATATCCTGCATTGTTTATTACTCGTATTGCTCTTTTTTTGTAGGATAGTCAATGTATTTATGGTTGTTTTTTACCCCATACCTCTGTGCAGTAATGCAGGTAAGGCAAGATCATTGCACAGTACAGAGTGTGCAATGAGTTGGGATTGAGTACATGTCTCACCTTACTAATAATTGAGATGCTCTTTGCCATCTTAGCCCTCACATATTATATATGGGGAATATGTGAAACGATAAAGAAACAAGAACAATATAAGTGAAACCTAATGTGTGTCATATTCCTTTTATTTACTGACAGTATTAATAACTAGGCCATGATGTTTGTTTATTTTATTTATTTATTTTTACCCAGGGACAGTGCACATTAATCAACATCTTCAGTTTCCACATCAATGTAAATGTGCCAGAATTAGCTAATGAGCTAGTTTCCATCTGTAGTCCCTGCCTACCATGCATGTCTTCATGGTGTGGGAGGAAACCAGAGTACCTGGAGAAAACCCACGCGAACACAGGGAGAACATGCAAACTCCACACAGAAAGGCCCCCTGCTGGGGTTCGAACCCAGGACCTTCTTGCTGTGAGGCAGCAGTGTTAACCACTGTGCCACCGTGCCTCCCCTAATGTGCTGTGCATACAACAAGGACTGTGACATCAGACCAGGGATGTGCTGTGCATACAACAAGGACTGTGACATCAGACCAGGGATGTGCTGTGCATACAACAAGGACTGTGACATCAGACCAGGTGTTAAGTGAAGAGCCAGAGAGAGAGAGAGAAAGAGAGAGAGAGAGAGAGAGAGAGTGTGTGTGTGTGTGTGTGTGTGTGTGTGTGTGTGTGTGTGTGTGTGTGTGTGTGTGTGTGTGTGTGTGTGTGTGTGTGTGTGTGTGTGTGTGTGTGTGTGTGTGTGTGTGTGTGTGTGTGTGTGTGTGTGTGTGTGTGTGTGTGTGTGTGCAGGGGCGTAGCTGGGGGGGGGGGGGGGGGGGTAGCTTAGGATGATTCCAAGGGCCCAGCACTGGAAGGGGCCCCAACATTTTTTTTTTCCTTTTTACTAGACATCACTCAGGTGTATTATTGATGCTCTCATTGATACTATGTTTGTTTCTGAAGTGTGTGTGTGTGTGTGTGTGTGTGTGTGTGTGTGTGTGTGTGTGTGTGTGTGTGTGTGTGTGTGTGTGTGTGTGTGTGTGTGTGTGTGTGTGAGATATATAGAGAGAGGGGGGGGGGCTTTGGTAGACTATTGCATTGGTCCATTCATTGAAGATGAACGCAATGCGACATCCTTTACTAGGCTCACCCACCAACAGTGCAGGTGCTGAACTGCTGATCCGAATGTATAGGTAAAAACCATATTATGCGTTTTCATCAATAAAAAAATGGCCAAAAAAAATTCCGCTCGCGCGCTTACGCGCGCTCGCATTCACTGGGGGCCTACAAATACATTAATTCATGGGGCCCAGAATCTGGAGCTACACCCCTGTGTGTGTGTGTGTGTGCGCGCACGTGTGTGTGCGCATGCGTGAGAAAGAGAAAGGGGAAAATGAGGGTGACTGAACGCTACAAAGGCGGAATGTGCGAGAGAAAAGCGACAGAGAGTGAGAGAACAAGAGAGAAAGACAAGCCCTTTAAACAGTAGAGAGTGTAAATGAGAGTCGGGCTGAGACACAGTCTCCTTAGCATGTCTCTGTTAGATCTGTTAAGCACAGGACAGGATGTGTGTGTCGGTGACACATCGGTTCTAATCCCTGCCTCACAGAGAGACGAGAGGAGGGGAAAGGACCCCACAGCCTTTAGAATGCTGTCCTTAAGAGGTAGATAGGCTCTAATGAGGCTATACTGCTGGCCTACTGTGTGTGTGTGTGTGTGTGTGTGTGTGTGTGTGTGTGTGTGTGTGTGTGTGTGTGTGTGTGTGTGTGTGTGTGTGTGTGTGTGTGTGTGTGTGTGTGTGTGTGTGTGTGTGTGTGTGTGTGTTAACATTTACCATCAAAGCAAGACTGCAGGTATTACCCACTCAATACAATCTGTCCACTTGTTATCCTCAAACTCACAGTCCATTCTGTTTAAACCATCAGGATTCACAACAACACCTAGAATCCATTGCACACATAACAAACGGATGTAATGCATACAAACACCTGTACATCGCTCGTCATGACCGTATTGTGGACATTGTGTCTGATGTGGTACGGAACATATAACCATCTAGTGCAGCAATGTACAAACATGCCAGAGTGAAACCAGAGTGGTTTGGCCTTACCAACGATGTCTTTGCTAACATACCAAATACACCGGACGTTGTTTTTGTTGACACCAGCCACAGGGAGGTGCTGGTCATAGAAGTAGGCTGTACCTTTGATCTGTACATGGACCAGGCCTTCCGGGACAATTATATCAAATACCAACCACTGCTCATTGTGATGGCTGACCTTGGGTATAGGCAGCGATGCGTTGCTCATGGGACGAGATTGCACTCCGGGCAACCTAAGTTTTGGAAGCAGACGCGCGTGCACACAGGAATGCGCTGCACTCGACTGATGCGCCAACTCGCAGTACACACCTGGCTACTTTGCATATCAATAGCGCCGGTCATCAGGTGTTACATTCCATTCGTAGAGGCAATTAGGCATTGTTTTTAGTCTGTCCTTATGCGAGGGAACATTTATGCGCATGCGCGGGAGCGCGCATGCATGTGGCGTCATTAGCGTGCGTGCAGCCTGTGTTGATATGAGCATCGCAACACTGGGTATAGGTGTAGATAATAGTGTACTTGTATTCGGAAGTCTTGGCCATGTATACAAATGCACCATGACCGGTCTGAGAATTGCTGCAATGTCTAAAAGAAAAGTCAAACAAATTGCCAAATATTGCTCTGTCTCAGCTATTATTTGCAGCTTAGCCACGTGGAGAAGGAGGTGCTATGTGTACCCTTAAGTGTTCAGTGCTGCTTGGCCCCGATACATTTGATTCCCTGTTTGTGTAAAATAATTTTTTTGGAACCAAATAAAGTATTAAAATGTGTGTGTGTGTGTGTGTGTGTGTGTGTGTGTGCGTGTGCGTGTGCGTGTGCGTGTGAGTGTGCGTGTGCATGTGTGTGTGTGTGTGTGTGATTGTTATGGAAAATATTATATGTTTCATCCTATTATATAATTTGTACATCTTACTGGGCCTATTCAGTAGTGTACAGACAGCATGGCATAGCTCTGTTAAATACATATTCTCTGTACAGCTTTGACTAGTTAATATAGTTAACTAGTATACAGTTTCTCAGACACTAGGGCGACAGTCTTAACAGTGTTCTTAAAACAACGACCAAGGCCCAGGACAGGCCCACAAGGGCAGCCGGGAGCAGACAAGGGCTGCAGCGTGCACCACGCCCAGGGACCAATCCAAGTGCTCCTGTCCATCTTCGTAAGGGACGCAACAGTGTTAGTGATCTGTTGTTGTGCATGTTTTTCCATTGGGTTTATCTTATCGGGGGGGAAACCCTTGCGAGCACGGGGAGAACATGCAAACTCCACACAAAGGCCTGGGAGATGACCTGGGTACCTGGCAACGCGGCAACCGGCAACCTGGTCCCCAAGCAGGAATCGAACCCAGGACCCTCTAGCTGTGAGGCGACAGTGTTAACCACTACACCACCGTGCCGGTGGTCATATTGATTGGTGGACACCAATCAATATTGGA
The DNA here is from genome assembly GCF_963971535.1 of Notolepis coatsorum. NCBI lineage: Eukaryota > Metazoa > Chordata > Actinopteri > Aulopiformes > Paralepididae > Notolepis > Notolepis coatsorum. Next base: position 73,296,273 of record NC_140166.1, on the reverse strand, counting down.
CACTGAAGATATGTCCTATTTTCTAAATATGTCATCTTGTCCTTTTCTTTGTTGTCTTTTGTTTCATATCAATCTTGTGTCAGATACGACAAAACCCCTAAACCCATCTTTGTTGTTCATTTGTCATCTTTGTTTTCATTTGTCATTCCAAGTTTGTGTATTTAATGTAAGTCTGACCAGACCTCACTCTCACTTTCTGGTCGGACGCTTGTGTTACACTTGTCTCTGATTGTAAACTAAGGACTCTTCTGTGATCACTATGTTCTTTTGAAACAGCTTGACTCGATCTGAATTTCTGCATTTCACTATCTTGGCTAAATTAAAATATTCCACAACAATATACAGGTAGATGCAAGCGTATTGACGGTATTGGGACAGTGATGTCAAATTGGGTGTTTTTTCTATTTCCTATTTCAAATCAAAAGAAAAATCCTCTGTCATTATCACAAGGTAAAAATAATAAGGAACTGGAGCGACCAGATCGTCAGTCTTTACATTGGGGTTGACAGTCATTTAGGAGCAACGGTTGGTTTTTATTTATTTGTTCCGTTGTTTGTTTGTTTGTTTGTTTGTTTGTTTGTTTGTATCTCTTTCTTTTTTAAATTGATATCATTGGAAGATGTTTTCATATAAACTGTGTGACATCTGTGAGTGACTCACCTATTCTCTATATGTGTGTGTATATATATACTGTATATTATGTGTGTGCTTGGGTGTACTGCCCTAACAGGTCCACGGAGGACGCCATAGCCCATGTGCTGCACACAGCAGCATCACACCTGGACAAGAGGCAGGGGAACTATGTGAGAATGCTGTTCATCGACTACAGCTCAGCATTCAATACCATAGTCCCCTCCAAACTCATAGCCAAGCTCAGGGACCTGGGCTTGAACTATGACCTCTGCCAGTGGGTCTTGGACTTCCTGACAGGCAGACCCCAGGTGGTAAGAGCAGGCAACTGCACCTCCTCATCCATCACGCTCAACATAGGGGCCCCCCAGGGCTGTGTTCTGAGCCCCCTCCTCTACTCCCTGTACACACATGACTGTGTGGCACAGCGGAACAACAACACAATCATCAAATTTGCTGATGACACAGTAGTGGTGGGCCTGATCTCTGCCAACAACGAGGGGGCCTACCTGGAAGAGGTAGAGAATCTGTCACAGTGGTGTCAGGAGAACTGCCTCTCCCTGAACGTCAGCTAAACAAAAGAGATGATTGTGGACTTCAGGAGGTCGGGGGTCAGGGACTACAGCCCCCTCAGCATCAACGGGGCACCGGTTGAGAGAGTGAACCGTTTTAAGTACCTTGGAGCCCACATATCCGAGGACTTGACATGGACCACACACATTGACAGTGTTGTGAAGAAGGCACGACAACGCCTCTACTTCCTCAGGCGCCTAAGGAAGTTCCAAGTCAGTCAGAAGATCCTTAAGAACTTCTACTCATGTACAATAGAGAGCATCCTGACTGGCAATATCACCTCCTGGTTTGGGAATAGCACCGCACAAGACCAAAGCAGACTACAGAGCCGAACGCACAATTGGAGGGGGGCTTCCCACTCTCCAAGACATTTACAACAAGCGGTGCAGGGGTAAGGCTAAGAGAATTATTAAGGACTCCAGCCACCCAAACAACTGCCTCTTTGAACTGCTGCGGTCAGGCAAGCGATACCGGAGTCTCATGGCAAGCACAGAAAGACTCAGAAGAAGCTTCTATCCCCAGGCCATCAGGTTGCTCAATGAACAATAACACTATGCAACAACCATCAAATGCACTCACAACACACACAACACACACATCCATACGCACACACTCACTTTAAACAAACAACACACTGCAGCACCCACTCTCCACACTTTAGAACACCTAGACACACTTTATATTTATTGGTAAAGGATTTGCACTACAACCCATACCTCAGTACACCTTACTGTAAATTGTACCTCATCCCATTTCTGCTTTGCACTATATAGTATTGTATATTAGTATATTGCATAGTATATTGTATATTGTACGGTAACTCAGTTACTCTATTCTGCATCGAACATTGTACATATGTATATACTGAACACTGTGTCTACATACGTGACTTCTATTTTTACTTCTATTTTTACATGCTATACTATTTTATTTTATTTTATACTTATCTTTTGTCTAGCACAGTCTCTGGAGTGTAACAGAAAGAAGCATTTTGTATAAAAGTATTCTGTACTTCTGTATGACAACTATTAAAGAAACTTGAAACTTGTATGTATATATATATGTATTTTCCAGTTCCACTACTATAGTGACTTCCAGTGTGTGTGTGTGTGTGTGTGTGTGTGTGTGTGTGTGTGTTGGGGGGGTTATTCATAGGTTCGTTGGTTGCCGCCAGTGAGGTGTGAAGTAAGTCTACCCCCCCCCCCCCTCCTAAGAACCCCCTCCCCATCCTCCCTCTCTACCCTTCCAACAGCCCAGGTGCTAAAGCCCCCTGCTAGCTGACACTTAACACTGGCCTGGGAAAGTGGTCCCCTGTAAGAGCACACATGCACGCGCACACGCACGCGCGCACACACACACACACACACACTTGAGGATAACAGGACAAGAACATTGACAGAAGCTGTCAATAATTTGACTACTTTTGTCTCCATACCACTATAACTCCTACTAAATATAAACAAAGATGGGGGTGTGTCTCTAAGATTGTGGAGCGTCCAATGAAAGTGGAGAAGACAGAATGAACATCATGTGTTTTTAGCTGTGTATACCATGTGTATATTTTACTCTTACTCATAGTATATTCAGATTCAAATTCTTTATCGCCTATATTTATTGTAACCGATAATATAACCGATAGGACATACAGACCCTCATCTGCACTTTTGTTTACACTGTTTACTTTTCTCATATTTTTATATTCAGAGTTAATTATATTGTGTTTACACTGTTTATTTTTTTCAGATATTTTTATATTCAGATATATATTATGTCTTTCTACTATTACCCTGCCCATACCTGTACCCCCCCCCCCCCTCCTGCTATGATGCTTGAATTTCCTCAAGGGGAAGGAATATCTTATCTTTTTTTTTGTCATCAATAAGATTGAATTGTATAGGTAACTTATCATTATTGGTAACGTTATTTATTGGTATGGTACTAATATATTTGGTAATATAGGCTATGTATTTGTAATGGTAAATTGTTATATATGTTACATCATTTGTACACCTTATTGGACATGTTTCATAGCTCTGTGTTAAAATACATATATTCTCTTACAGACTAGTTTAATATGGGTCAACTAGTATAAACGTTCAAAGACACTAGGGCGACAGTCTGGCAGATGTTCTTAAAACAACCTCAAGGGCCAGGACAGTTTGACTTAGATATGACATTTCCAAGTAAATCACATCTTGTTCTTTTCTTGTTTAATCTTGACTCCAGTCTTGTGTCAGGGATGTAATGGGAAATATTAAAGGACAAAACGATGAGCCGTTTTATATAAATCATTCCGAGTCATTATTAATAATAGAAAAGTTTATTTCACCGTGGCCACAATGAAAGGACAGTTTACAGACAGATACATCATGTTCACACAGTAGCATCTGGCCATAAAGTGACCAAGAGCTCTGGTCAGACGTACATTAAATACACAGTTTCAAGACGTAACACCATACATCAGATATGATGACGAAAGTAAATAAAAATGGTTCCCAGTCACGGGAAGCAACAATAACCTTGCTATGGCTGGGGAGATGTCGGTATCTTGGAGTCTCTTAAAGAGACACACAAACATTACATAGCTGGTCACAGTGAACCAGTCAAGCTGTCTATAATGACATGATAATATATTCCACGACAGGAACGAAAGACCCATCTTTTGTTTTTTATTTTCTCATCTATGTTAATTTTGGGGTTTGTTTACCTGTCTTGTCATCTTATGTACGTCATGTTCTGTGATCACAGAAATAAATCTATCTTCATTTTTTACAACTCGACTCATCTGAACTCCTACAGCTCATCATCTCGACTCTTCTAGGGGCTGTGTCCACAGATAGCGACTCCGGACCTCAATCTGCTTTAGTCCTGCGACTCCCGCGGCTCCGCCACTTGCTCGATTTTGATTGGTCGGTCGAAAAAAGTGACCTTGATGAGCGGCGCTCCTCTCCAAAAGTTTAACTATTTTCAACTTTATGCGCTGGGAGCGCTCCGCCCAAAAACGCTAGCCGCCGAGAGCGCTAGCCGCCGAGGCGCGGCGCTGGGAAAGGGAACGCGCGCCTGTTGCGTCTTTAGCATAGAAATTAATGACAGAAAGGAGCTGGCAACTCATAAAAAGCTGGCTGTGGACACGGCCCCTTAGAATATTCCATAACACATTGCTAATTAATTGGTAATGTATGAATATATATTAATTGTGTTTATATATTAATCATGTATCTTTTTTAATTAATTTACCAGAGTCAATTTATTCAAACTAAACTACATTTTCTATCAGAGGTGTTTTTTTCTTTTTTAGGCCTGTGAATATGCTCAATTTAGAATAGCTAACTTGTGGATCATTTCTTTAGGAGGCCTCTCAGAAGAAAAACAATCCAGATTCAATCCTCTGTGTTTCATTGTGATCTATGGTCTGATTTGCTCTGCAATCTCTGCCATCTCTTTCCTAGTTGAAAAGGATTGGCATGTGTGGGAGAATGGAAAGCTGAGAAGATCAGAGAGCACTATGAGTTTCATTATATATCCTCCTGAGACCCAGCAATTCATTTGTGTACACTGTAGTGCTCATTAGGTTTAGCTTGATTCCTCTAATACTATACATGTCACTCTATTGAGTTCCAACGTTCCTTACAGAGGACAACCGTAGCTTTCCAATGATATATCATGTGTTGGGGTGTGACCATTAAATTTGAATGTTATATTTTGAGTGTTTTTAGTAAGTAAACACCTAAGGAGCATTTTGAGAGAGTTGTCAGAATTAAACATGTTTAATTTAAGAGGAAAAACATTAATTGACATGAATACAAAGTGGGAAGCTGTCGTGGGTATACTAATCTATTTCAGCATGCAAAAGGTCTTAGATCATCCAGACATGCCAGTCAACCTCCACACCATGATATCATTGTCATTTCAACTCTCTATTACACTCGACTCACAAAACTGTCAATGGAAGGCCTAATTTAAGAAAAGATTTTATGAAAAGTATGAAATAGCATACCAATATTATAAGCTATCACTTAACATGTCAGTAGTGTAACCTAATGTAACCAGAGCAGCCCATACTTTTAGGAAGGAGGTTGACTATAGGGATTGATGGACAAACTATATTACAGTCATATTCCCATTAGTTAGTGGAGACCAATCGACTTGACTTGCTTGAGTCTAAACACAGTGACTTGTATGAGACTTGGAGTTTAAGACGTGTGTGTTAAGAGGAGGTTAAGACTTTATTACCACAGACTATAGTCAGTTTTGCATATTGCCTTAACCCTTTCACTGCCACACGACAGAAGGTTAGCCCTTTACTATCACACAACGACGGCGATGCTCCATCATTAGCATCATTAGCTCCGCAAATACGGAGCTAATGATGCTAATGATGGAGCATCGCCGTCGGTTGTGTGATAGTAAAGGGCTAACCTTCTGTATTGTCACAGTGAAAGGGTTAACCGGCTGTCGTGTGGCAGTGAAAGGGTTAATGAACACCTGATGGCGAGCCATGAACAACGCTGTGTGGCACCCTTCACCCGAAATACTGTCCACATGCCAGTTTAATAGAATTGACCAATCATAGTGGAGCGGAGAGGTGATGCTCGAACGTAGATGCCACGTGTAAGGAGCAGTAAGCCAGCCAATGCCGTGCCTTCTGTAGCTCACGTGACATATTACAGGAAGTGAGAAGGACTTGGTTAGTCTCCCTCCCCTATATATATAGTTATATGGTCTCTCTTTGAAACTGTTCCAAATCCCCAAAAACGTGGTTGTATAGGCTGATGTTGATGAAGGGTATAGAGCCCTTTCTCGGCACGGTCCATATTATGCTTTGAATGAATGAATGACTTTATTTGACAATATAAAAATAAACATGTGACAGAAGAGCACAGTCAGGATATACTGCCAAGGATGAAACACAAAAAAGCTCAGAGCTTTATACTGGAGAGCCAGCTCCTTTTTAGTTAGCCAGAGAACCTGTTAATGGGGCCACTGTAAAAAGCACTTAAACGTACTAAAAAACAAACCTCTTCTGTGAAGTACGTTTCAACGTTTATTTCAGGGCCTGTACAGACTGAATGGCCCCATTATTTAGCATTCGTTTTGTGGGGTATCCCAGTATGAAGAACAGCATGGATTGTTTCAAGTTTCAAGTTTCTTTAATAGTTGTCATACAGAAGTACAGAATACTTTTATACAAAATGCTTCTTACTGTTACGCTCCAGAGACTGTGCAAGACAAGATAAGTATGAAATAAAATAACATAGTATAGCATGTAAATTAGAAGTAAAAAAATTAGGTCACAGTGTTCAGTATAGACATATGTACAATGTTCGATGCAGAGTAGACGTAACTGAGTTACCATATAATATACAATACTGTGCAGTGTACTAATATACAATACTATATAGTGCAAGGCAGAAATAGGATGAGGTGCAATTTAGGTACAATTTACAGTAGGTGTACGAGTTGTAGTGCAAATCCTTTATTTAATAAATATAAAGTGTGTTTGTGTGATCTAAAGTGTGGAGAGTGGGTGCTGCAGTGTGTTGTTTGTTTAAGTGAGTGTGTGCGTGTGGGTGTGTGTGCTGTGTGCATTTGATGGTTGTTGCATAGTGTTTATTGTTCGTTGCACTGTACAGAAAGTAAATCGCTGGTAAGTAGGACAAATTCCTAGGGCTGCAGAATTCTGAACTTACCCTTCAATTTCAAGCCCTGTTCTGCTATCCGTACTATGATGAAGGGGGGGTGGGGGGAGGAGGGCGGAGCTTCTGGTGCTGCTAAGAGGGCCTGGTCCCAGAGTGTGGTAAGTCCTCTGATTTTGAATGTGGATCCCGAGACACTTCATAGGCCCACTCAGAGATCATCTACAAATGACTGACCGTGTGTTATCTGGTCCAATTCAGCTCAGCTGGCTTGGCGTGTTGGGGACTCACACACACACACACCTATCTTGTCCGGCGTCCGCGGTGGAATTGTCGTGTCACACACACCTATCTATCTGTGAGCACCTGACTATAGTGTCTGCTTTTAGACTGCGTGCATCCTGCTGCCTGCCTCCTCCTTTCCTCCACAGATAAGTCTGTCACTCACACTGCGTGCAGGGTGTCTGGGTGTGTGTCTGACTGTGAGTGCGTGTGCATGTGTGTGGGTGTGAGTGTGTCTGTGAGTGTGTGTGTGTGTGGGCGTGAGTGTGTCTGTGAGTGTGTGTGGTGTCTCCATGGGATGTTGTGTCACTAATGACCTAATATAGAGCCGATAACGCTGTAGACTGATAAGCAGATAAGACAGACAGAGGAGGCAGAAAGACACACACACAGAGAGAGAGAGAGAGAGAGAGAGAGAGAGAGAGAGACGGGTACACGGATACCGGTACACACACAGACAGGCATAGGCAGGCAATTAGACAGGCATATTAGAAAGAAAGAAAAGAAAGAAAGAAAGAAAGAAAGAAAGAAAGAAAGAAAGAAAGAAAGAAAGAAAGAAAGAAAGAAAGAAAGAAAGAAAGAAAGAAAGAAAGAAAGAAAGAAAGAAAGAAAGAAAGAAAGAAAGAAAGAAAGAAAGAAAGAAAGAAAGAAAGAAAGAAAGAAAGAAAGAAAGAAAGAAAGAAAGAAAGAAAGAAAGAAAGAAAGACAGACAGACAGACAGTCAGGCACATATAAGTGGACAGGGAACAATGTGAACAATGTATATTTCAGTAGAGAGTAAATTATAACACTACCTTATGCATACTGCACCCTTATGTGACACTGTGAATACTGTGAATATATTTTCAGTTAGTTAGATAGTAAATTATATTGACCTATTTGTTTACACTGCTTGTGTTGTTTTTACTACCTGTACCACCCCCCCCCCCCCCCCTTCCCCAATGCTGCTATGATGCCTGAATTTCCCCAAGGGGATCAATAAAGGAATATCTTATCTTATCTTATCAACTAGAAAGGTGGCTCAGTAGAACGCAAATCTCCACCGGGGGGGGGGGGGGGGGGGGGGGGGGTGGAGGTTGGGGCAGTGATGGGGAAGGAAGGGGGGTTGCTTCCATTGAGCTACAACATCAAGGGACTTTAAGTCGTTTGTTAAAAGTGCAAGTTCCAATCGTAGGCTATACCACTTTTCAATTGCAAATGCATTGAGGCACCTACAGTCCTTAAGCAGCTATACAGACCATGCTTATTACAACAGGACTGACCCATTAACGCCACAGAGAATGCTAATCAGTGGTGTAATGTGCCTTGAACAACTTGCAAGGTGTTTGTTAACACACGGAAAATAATTCACACTATAGGTGGAGAGAGGAATTTACACATGTTTCTTTCTATCTGGGATGCCAGGTTGCACCACGTATATTCAGCATTGTGTGTGAAGGATATAGATGGTCTTGCACTTGAATATGGCAACACAATCCTCACACAGAAAGTCAGATACAATCCATGTGTTGCTTCAAACCAGCAAGACGTCATCATCCACCACTTTTACTGGTCATTGTAGTACACTGTTCTTCATGAACTCCAATATGCAGGACCGTCATTTCTGTACCAGTTTGACCCACTCAATAAGAGTTAAAAAAAATATGTTACCAGTGCATGCTAATGCTAATACTAATACTAATGCCAATAACTATAGTAATACTAATTGGAGAGCGGTCAGTGTGTTTGTCTGTGTCATAGGTAGATCAATGACAATACGTTCACTATGGAATGTTGTAAACAGGTGCCACATAGCTGTGTAGTATCACTGTATTGCATTCAAAGGGTTGTTGTGGAATATATTATCATGTCATTATAGACAGCTTGACTGGTTCACTCTGACCAGCTATGTAATGTGTGTGTGTCTCTTTAAGGGACTCCAACTTTCTACTGAATATGTATTTCAATGGACAATGATTTATTCAAATAAAACAATTGTCGTTGACCAATCTGAAAAATATTCCAGAATTCAGGTCCTTGGCCTGCTGTCTATGTACACCGTTTCATCCAAATTGGCCCTGTAGTTTGCGAGATTAGCTGCAGACAGATAGACCAACGGTGTTCTGTACAGTGCAAAAAGCAGGATTCACACTGTGAAACTATATAAATTGTTTAAAAACAATCCAAGATGTATGTATTATTCATAAACTGTTAATTAATTCTAAACATTTTGCATGACAGGCAAACAACGTTTCATATCTCTAATCCTCAAACAGCGGCGCAAACTGGCCAGCATATCATCTTGACTTCATGTTTCAAAAACCTTTTTTCAAAACATTATTGAGCAAAAGCTGACTTGGGAAAAGGCCCTCTGTACACAACATTGTTAACTTAGTTCACTGTGTGAATTCTACAAACAAAATGATCTGCTTGTGTTCTGATATGGGCTCAGTTTGTCATTATGCTGGGAGGGTAAACTCATTCCACTGCATGGAATAATTTGCATTCGCACATACAGCCCCTCCGATTAATGTGCCGTTATGGTCAGGAATCCAGTGCATGTGCAATGAAAGCCATGAATATACGGTATATTCTTTTCAGAGTATTACAGGGGAACACCACCCAAATTAAGAATTTAATTATGTTATTTCCATGGCCTAGGAAAGTTCACTCAATCAATTATAAGAGGAGGAACGTCATTCGTAGTAATAATAAAATATTGGCATGCATCTATATGCATGAAACTGCCTTTCCCCCCATTGTAGCCACCCATAAGTATTACAGTAGTTTTGAATTCGGTGAGTTAAGTCTTTATGACTTTCTTCTGATTCAAATGTAAAAATACAGATCTCATTTAATTATGCTGAACTCTGCTCCCGTCAAATGTCTGGTCAGGAGAGTAGAGGTAGCTCCATAGAACCACACGGGATAGAACGTGTATCCTGGCAATCTGTGTCGGTGTATATCTACGGGAACTTTCAGAGAATTATGATAAAGAACGCTTATTTGAATGAGACCGCCCATCCTGGTCATTCTAATGTTGTCGATGGCATTCTCACCAGACACGGTGGAGTTCTCTCACCAGGCACAGTGGAGTTCTCTCACCAGACACAGTGGAGTTCTCACCACCAGACACTGTGGAGTTCTCTCACCAGACACAGTGGAGTTCTCTCACCAGACACTGTGGAGTTCTCTCACCAGACACAGTGGAGTTCTCTCACCAGACACTGTGGAGTTCTCTCACCAGACACTGTGTAGTTCTCTCACCAGACACGGTGGAGTTCTCTCTCACCAGACACGGTGGAGTTCTCTCACCAGACACAGTGGAGTTTTCACCAGACACTGTGGAGTTCTCTCACCAGACACTGTGGAGTTCTCTCACCACCAGACACTGTGTAGTTCTCACCACCAGACACTGTGGAGTTCTCTCACCAGACACCGTGGAGTTCTCTCACCAGACACCGTGGAGTTCTCTCACCAGACACTGTGGAGTTCTCTCACCAGACACTGTGGAGTTCTCTCACCAGACACTGTGGAGTTCTCTCACCAGACACCGTGGAGTTCTCTCACCACCAGACACTGTGGAGTTCTCTCACCACCAGACACTGTGGAGTTCTCTCACCACCAGACACTGGAGTTCTCTCACCAGACACTGTGGAGTTCTCTCACCACCAGACACTGTGGAGTTCTCTCACCAGACACTGTGGAGTTCTCTCACCACCAGACACTGTGGAGTTCTCTCACCACCAGACACTGTGGAGTTCTCACCACCAGACACTGTGGAGTTCTCTCACCACCAGACACTGTGGAGTTCTCTCACCACCAGACACTGTGGAGTTCTCTCACCACCAGACACTGTGGAGTTCTCACCACCAGACACTGTGGAGTTCTCTCACCACCAGACACTGTGGAGTTCTCACCACCAGACACTGTGGAGTTCTCTCACCAGACAAGTTTCAAGTTTTCAAGTTTCTTTAATAGTTGTCATACAGAAGTACAGAATACTTTTATACAAAATGCTTCTTACTGTTACACTCCAGAGACTGTGCAAGACAAGATAAGTATGAAATAGAATAACATAGTATAGCGTGTAAATTAGAAGTAAAAAAAAATGAGGTCACAGTGTTCAGTATAGACATATGTACAATGTTCGATGCAGAATAGACGTAACTGAGTTACCATATAATATACAATACTATGCAGTGTACTAATATACAATACTATATAGTGCAAGGCAGAAATGGGATGAGGTGCAATTTAGGTACAATTTACAGTAGGTGTACGAGTTGTAGTGCAAATCCTTTATCAATAAATATAAAGTGTGTTTGTGTGATCTAAAGTGTGGAGAGTGGGTGCTGCAGTGTGTTGTTTGTTTAAGTGAGTGTGTGCGTGTGGGTGTGTGTGCTCTGTGCATTTGATGGTTGTTGTTGTTAGTGTTTATTGTTCGTTTAGCAGCCTGATGGCCTGGGGATAGAAGCTTCTTCTGAGTCTTTCTGTGCTCGCCTTAAGACTCCGGTATCGCTTGCCTGACCGCAGCAGTTCAAAGAGGCAGTTGTTCGGGTGGCTCGAGTCCTTAATAATTCTCTTAGCCTTCCCCCTGCACCGCTTGTTGTAAATGTTCTGGAGGGTGGGAAGCCCCCCTCCAATTGTGCGTTCGACACTGTGGAGTTCTCTCACCAGACACAGTGGAGTTCTCTCACCAGACACTGTGGAGTTCTCACCACCAGACACCGTGGAGTTCTCTCACCAGACACCGTGGAGTTCTCACCAGACACTGTGGAGTTCTCTCACCAGACACAGTGGAGTTCTCTCACCACCAGACACCGTGGAGTTCTCTCACCAGACACAGTGGAGTTCTCTCACCAGACACAGTGGAGTTCTCTCACCAGACACAGTGGAGTTCTCACCACCAGACACAGTGGAGTTCTCTCACCAGACACTGTAGAGTTCTCACCAGACATGTGGAGTTCTCTCACCAGACACCGTGGAGTTCTCTCACCAGACACCGTGGAGTTCTCTCACCAGACACTGTGGAGTTCTCTCACCAGACACTGTGGAGTTCTCTCACCAGACACTGTGGAGTTCTCTCACCAGACACTGTGGAGTTCTCTCACCACCAGACACCGTGGAGTTCGCTCACCAGAACGATGGAGTTCTCACCACCAGACACTGTGGAGTTCTCACCACCAGACACTGTGGAGTTCTCTCACCAGACACCGTGGAGTTCTCACCACCAGACACTGTGTAGTTCTCAGGCCTGATTGAATTAAGACCTGCTTTCCCACAAGCTGTCGTCTGTCTCTGGGCTTGTGAACCCCCCCACCCTCCTCCCCCCTTATCCCTCATCGCCTTGCATCCTCTTCTGCCTCTTAGCCTCCCCTTTCCTCCCCTGTCTCCTCCTTCTTCTCCTCATATCTCCCTCTCCCACGTATCCACTTCACTCTCCTTATTCCTCCCCCAACTCCTCCCTGACCTCCTCTTCTCTTCTCACATCCAGCGGAGGAAAGAGGATACAGTTCATAGTATTCTCATGTTTCTTGCTATAACCACTACAGTGCAGTGCCACAGCTCATTGGCCACGGTTGTCAGTCAGCGAGTGGTGGCTCGGGAGGTAGAGCAGTCATCTGGTAATCCGGAGGTTCCCGGTTCGATTCCCGCTCCTCCTCCCAGGCAGTGTGTCGAAGTGTCCTTGAGCAAGCCACTTTTAACCCCTAACTGCTCCCGATGAGCAGGTTGGCACCTTGCTTGGTTGCCACCGCTGTCAGCGAGTGAATGTGAGGAACAAATTGTAAAGCGCTTTGGATAAAGGTGCTTACCGTATAAATGCACCATTTACCTCTGCTCATCTTCATCATATCTACCTCTCCTCATTTTCATCATCTCTACCACCTTTCCTCATTTTCATCACCTCTACCACCTTTCCTCATTTTCATCACCTCTACCACCTCTCCTCATCTTCATGCTCTACCACCTCTCATCTTCTTTATCTCTACCACCTCTCCTCATCTTCATCACCTCTACCACCTTTCCTCATCTTCATCACCTCACCTCACACTCTCTTCATCTGTCATGTGCCCTGCTCCTAACCTTCACCTACGCTGTGAGTCTTTCAGCCATTGTGTGGTGTGTTGTGTGCCTGCCTGGTGCCAGTGAATGGCAGCCATTGAGCCTGCATAGCTCAAGGTTGGGTGCTACACAGTGGTGGTGAAGGAGACCATTTCCAGAAAAGAAAAGTCTAGAAAAGTGCTATATAAATGCAATGATCATTCATTAATTCACCCCCCCCCCTGTCACCCCCCTCTCTTTCTAGCCCCACAGTCCCCGCTCTCTCTTTCATGGTCGTAACTTTGAAAATTGATGATCCCAAAAACATATATAATTTTTTCCTCTCTACATGAAGTTAAGATGTGAGGTTTCCACTGAGGTTAAGGTTCAGGTTAAGGTAAGGGTTTGAACCGTTCGGTTTATAAACAACCTTTTAGGTATAAACGATGACGGGCTACAGTGTTGTAGCTTGGCCCAGTGACACCAACTAGAGCAGTGGTTCTCAAACCTTTCAAGTCGAGGATCCACATTGGGACGTAAGAGGCCACCCCGGGGGAGCCACCGAAAACCTCCTTAGGGACCCCTGGGGGTCCCTGCACCACACTTTGACTTTCATTAGATGATTCAGTTTGACAGTTGTGTAATGAAAGTGTAATAGATACAGCTGAACTTCCAATAGAGTCAGAGAGAGAGAGAGAGGGGGGGGGGAGAGAGAGAGAGAGGGGGGGGGGAGAAAGAGAGAGAGAGAGAGAGAAAGCGAGAGCGAGAGAGATTGAGAGAGAGAGAGAGAGAGAGAGGAGAGAGAGAGAGAGAGAGAGAGAGAGAGAGAGAGAGAGAGAGAGAGAGAGAGAGAGAGAGAGAGAGAGAGAGAGAGAGAGAGAGAGAGAGAGAGAGAGAGAGAGAGAGAGAGAGAGAGAGAGGGAGAGAGAGAGAGAGAGCGAGCGAGAGAGAGAGAAACGAGAGAGGTGATATAGATATACAGCTGAACTTACAGTATCTTTGCACCCCCTATTGGTGATAATAATCAACAAGACAGAGTTTACCGAGAAAATGTTCACAAGCCAAAATGCTCCCACTGCTGGACGAAATGGAAATGTGTCCATTGAGATGGTAGAGTAGAGTGGTTAGAGACTTCTGCCTCTGGAGCCACATGTAACCTGTCATGGTTATTTCATTGACTGAGTGTTATTTTGTCCAGTCCCCGATGGTTCAAAGATAATATAAATAAACAAAATATTAAATAAGTTTATGTTCATTTATCCAATTACCTTTGGTCTCCTAAAATGGGAGGACTGTGTAAAAAGGCTACAAGGATGTAAACACCCTCAAATTAAAACTGAAAGTCTGCACTTTAACCCTTTCACTACCACACTACCAAAGGGTTAACCCTTTCACTGCCACACGACAAATGGCTAACCCTTTCACAACCACACTACAGAAGGTCTGGGGATCATCCCTATGTTCCCCGGGTTCTATGTTCCCCGCTTTGATTGATTAATAGATTGAACATTTTATAAATTTGTATTATTTTATTAATTATTAATGTCCGCCTTGTTTCGAACGGTTAAGCTTAGGCCCTCTTTCGAACTGGTTATGGTTAGAGTTTGGAATCAGGGCTGGTGGTCTAAAATGTTCAATCAATCAATCAATCAAAGCGGGGAACATAGGACCCGGGGAACATAGGACCCGGGGAACATAGGACCCGGGGAACATGGACATGCTCCCAAGGTCTGTAGTGTGGTAGTGAAAGGTTAACCTTCTGTCGTGTGGCAGTGAAAGGATTAACCTCATAGTCATAGTTCCACTTCAAATCAGAGCCTCAACGTTAAAACATCGCTGTCCTAGGACCTACGGACAGCATGGTATTTGCAGGGGTCTTTGAATGCATCACTCTTTGAATGTGTCAGTCTCAATCATAACCTATGATCAGGTACATGGATATTACACTGGGCCATAACATAAACATGTGCTTGAAGGACTGTTTGACCTGTGGGTTGAGGGTAGGCCTATGCCTCAAAATACTGATTCATATTATTCATTTCGAGACTAGTTGTATTAATTTTGTCTAAATGTATGTCATTGCAATTCTTCAATGCCTCATAGTAGTGACTCTGTATGCTTTATGAATGAGGCCCCTTTAGTCATTTGGGATGAGAGGGAACTTCACCTACCATCAAATTACTCTCTGCTAACAGTGATTCTAGTCTGCCACCTTGTGGTCTACTAACAGCATTACACCTTGGAGCAGACAGGCGCACACATAGATCCACAAAGAATGGATTGCACGGTGCTAATGGCACCCTTACTTACAAATTCATTATTAATTGAAAATGGGGGACCCTGATGTAAACAAAACGAAAGTCTTTCTCTGGTCTGCATCCCCCTTAACAATTGTGTGTATTGAGCCGTACTGTATTAATTTGTACCCATTCTGCAATCTGTTAATAAAATGTTCATTCAATCAATCACCTGCACAGCATTTGATTGATTGATTGATTGATTTGATTGTGGAATAGAGACATCATTCAAGGGATAAAAACATGATAAAATGCAAGCACTTATTTCCATCATGGTCCCTGGTATTAAAAAACAGGACATACATCAACATAAAACAACATCATAAAACATTCAGATACAATATACAGTTGAAGATAAAAGAATGATAAATAAATATGCTACCCTCTCTTTCCTATGCCGATAGCCATGATCGTACATTTTGAAGCCAGTTAACCATTTATCTATCAGCTGGTGAAGATGACTAGTAGAGCAGACAGCATCTATCTATCAGCTGGTGAAGTTGACTAGTAGAGCAGACATCATCTATCTATCAGCTGGTGAAGTTGACTAGTAGAGCAGACAGCATCTATCAGCTGGTGAAGTTGACTAGTAGAGCAGACAGCATTTATCTATCAGCTGGTGAAGTTGACTAGTAGAGCAGACAGCATCTATATCAGCTGGTGAAGTTGACTAGTAGAGCAGACATCATCTATCTATCAGCTGGTGAAGTTGACTAGTAGAGCAGACAGCATCTCAAACAAGGGACTAAACACGTTTCGCAATTATGCCACATCAATGTGGAACGCCCTACCCAAAGCTGTAAAGCAGTGGAGGTTATTCCATGACAACATGTGAGGCAGTACTTCACTCATAATATACAGTCAGAAAGAAGAAAAAGAAGAAGAATATTTTATTTGTATTAATTTACATATATATATATATATATATATATATATATATATATATATAGGGGCGGCTACGTGGCGCAGTGGGCAAGGCGCTCGCAATGAATGCTGGAGACTAGGCTCGAACAGGATGCCTCCTGTTCGAGCCCCGCTCTCCACGGTCGTCCACAGTAATACACATTGGCCGTATTACGGGGAGGGAAACTGAAGGGTGGGGATCGGGCGTTGTGGACAGTGACTCCTACAGGTCGGTGGTGCGCCTGCGCAGTAGAATCAAGAAGCGACGGGGGCGGGGCCCCTCCAAAAAGCCCAGACCCCCGACGCTGAAAGATCGAGCCGCACAGGTGAAAAGATGCGACGGCTGTTACCTCAAGTATCGGAGGGGACTCATGCTATGTATGACTTAGTCCACATTGCAGCCGGCTTGTGGGAGGCAAGAAGAAACAACGTTCGAAGACAGGGGAGGGTTGAATTGGACGATATGAAAATTGGGATGGGAGAAAAAATTTAAAAATGGGAGAAAAAGTGGATTATTATTATTTATTTTGTTATTAGAAATGTTTTCCTCTGTAAAAAAAATGCCAGTGAATTTTTTTTTCTTCTTCAAAACTGGCCAAGTGACAGCTCTGAGCTCTCTGATCTGGCCTGATCATAACTGCAGTAATGGCCAGCTGTCAATCACTCAGTGCAAAATAACTGCACTGGGTTGGGCTTAAGAATGTAATTATCCAATCAAAATAGGGTAGGGTTGGCGGGCTAGTGAGACTTTGGCGTTCACGCCGTGCCACACAAACTTAAGATCCAATCAGAGACGCACAGCAGCGTGATTTGTTCTTCGCAAACATAGGCTATGGAAAAAAATCACGCAGCTCGTTCTGTCCAGGAGCCTGGAGAGAGGCTGAAAACCCGCAGTTCTTGCCCGACTGTTGGGAGCTGAATCCCGGATCCGATTTTGACGATGAAGACCCCCAAAACATGGAGGTCCAGAAAAATTTAAAAATTCAGAAAAACTTTTTTAATACGTTTTTTTATATATATATATTTTTTTTTGATGAAAAGTTTGTTTTTCAGTCCGATTTCGGGTAAAGTGGTCGGTTCGGCCCGGGAAGGTCGAAGTGTGGTTCGTTGACTTTGTGGTCAACATGAGAGTGTGCGAATGGGTAGGTGGTGTGGGTGGTGATGGCAGTGGAGCAGGAGGGGTGGTGGTGATGTGCGAATGAGGAGCCTGACACCTGGGAGAAATGGGGGTGTTGCAGCCTTGGGGATGTTTTAAAAATATAATTTAATATATAATATAATAATTTGTGCTTCACCAAAAAATTTGGTCAGCAGCCGCCACTGCTGTAAAGGAATGTGAATCACTACCCACTTTCAAAACCACTCTCAAAAAACACCTACGGGAGACTGCAATTCAAAACTGGCCCCTGTAAATGTCCTAACCCAACCCCCTCCAATGTACAGTAAATGACCAAGTATGGTTTTGTCAATATTCCAATGTACAGTTTTGCTTGTACAGTTGTACAGTGTCCCCCACCCACCCCTCCTACCCAACCCCCCCACCCCACCCACCCAACCAACAACCTCAAATGTACAGTCCCCCCCCCCCACCCACCCACCCAACCCCCCGTCAAAAAGTAGATAAAGAATATATATATATTCAATTGTTTAATAAAAGTATTTGTGGGGGGGGGGGGGGGGGGGGGGTTCGCCCATGCAGGCATAATATAAGCTAGGAACGCCACTGGTCATCGTGGAGCACAAGTTGCTAGCAGGAAGGCTATTATGCAATACTATTGACCATGTAATGTAATGCTTTTCAGAAAATGTAAGGTAGTGTAGATTAGGTTTGAAAAGAAGAAAAGACAGTGATGAAAGACCCCCATGAATATACTGTTCACCGAAGAGGCTTTTTAAACTCTGAAACAAAGAGAGAGGATTCATTTCTCTACCATCGCTTCAAGTTACATGATCAACTCTTGTTTGGGAGTTGCTTTTTCTTACATCACATAAAGTTATCCTCATTGATAAATATAGCCCAGAACGACGGGAGATGTCATGGATTGGGGTCATCCCTATGTTCCCCGGGTCCTATGTTCCCCGATTGATTGATTGAACATTTTATAAATGTTTATTATTTTATTTTTTTGTGTTTTATTTTTTTATTATTTTTTAAACAAACATATAAACAAACATGACAACACACGATAAGATATACAAGCATTATTAACAGTGCACATCCAATGAAATCACCATATAGTTAAATGTCTTATACAGGATATACCCCCAATACCTGCTATCTGGGTTAATCCCGAGGGGGTGCATGTTCTCTCAAACTCGTGTTCCCCGGACATGGAACATCTTTCTATTCTGTGCCGTCCGTTTCACCTCCCGAGGGAGTTCACCGTGGTCGTCATGACCGCCGTATATATTCCCCCACACGCGAATACGGGCAAAGCGCTGGGAGAACTACACGATCATCTCAACAGACACCAGATCAAACATCCAGACGCAGCGATGGTAGTGGCCGGCGATTTCAACCAGGCCAACCTGAAGAAAGTGATGCCGTCCTTTTTTCAGCACATCGCTTGCTCCACCAGAGGGAAAAACACACTCGACCACTGTTATTCCCCGTTCAGAGCCGGCTACAAGGCAGTTAACCATTAACGGGGTCCACAAGCTCGAGCGACCACGACTCCATCTTGCTATTTCCGGCATATCAACAGAGATCACGTGACGCCGTCGTGTCACGTGAGACAAAGAAGTGGACCGACGAATCAGAGGCCACGCTCCAGGACGTGTTTACAGAAACGGATTGGGATATGTTCAAAGGAAGCGCCAGTGACGTCAGCGAGCTCGCAGACACAGTGGTGAGCTACATTACAACAATAGCCGATGGTATTGTCCCCAGAAACATGGAGGAGTATAAGGCTTCAGTCTATACTCTACGTAAGGCTGTCAAACTGGCTAAGAGGACATATGCTGATAAACTGGAGACACAAATGGCACAAAACGACACAAGAGGATTATGGCAGGGACTGAAGACAATAACTGACTATAAAGTCAGCGCCCCCTCAATGGGGAGCGACGACGCCTCCCTCGCGGACAAGCTCAACATCTTCTACGCTCGGTTTGGTGTAGACAGTGGCGCTGCTGGCTCTCCGGCTAGTGACGTCACTGGCGCGCCGGCTGTTGTGGAGGGGGGGGGGCAACCGCGGGGGGGCGGGGACGCTCTCTCGTTGTCGGAACACAGTGTGAGAAGAGCATTTATGCAGGTG
Source organism: Notolepis coatsorum (assembly GCF_963971535.1). Lineage (NCBI taxonomy): Eukaryota > Metazoa > Chordata > Actinopteri > Aulopiformes > Paralepididae > Notolepis > Notolepis coatsorum. The sequence continues at coordinate 73,276,671 of NC_140166.1, read as the reverse complement.
AACACCAGGAAGGCTGCTGGCCCAGATGGCATAACAGGACGCATACTCAAGTCCTGTGCCAACCAGCTGGCCCCTGTGTTCACCGCCATATTTAATCAATCCCTGGCGGAGTCAGTGGTCCCTGCCTGCTTCAAGATGTCTACCATCATCCCTGTACCGAAGAAACCCTCCCCAACATGTCCAAATGACTACAGACCGGTGGCACTCACCTCTGTGGTCATGAAATGTTTCGAGAGGCTGGTCAAGAACCACATTTGTGCCTCCCTCCCCAGTGATATGGACCCTATGCAATTTGCATACAGGACAAACAGGTCCACCGACGACGCAGTCTCCCAGGTACTGCACAGCACCCTCTCGCACCTTGACCGTCAGAAGGGGGGCTATGTGAGACTGTTGTTCATTGACTACAGCTCAGCGTTCAACACCATAGTCCCCACCAGACTGGTGGACAAGCTGATCGAGCTAGGTCTGAGCTCCGCCCTGAGCGCCTGGGTACTGGACTTTCTGAGCGAAAGACCCCAGGCGGTCAGGGTGGGGGGTCAGACCTCCAACACCATCACCCTGAGCAGGGCCGCCTCAGGGGGTGTGCGAGCAGTGCGGTCGCACAGGGCCTCGCGGGAAGGGGGGCCTCGCAAAAAAAAAAAAAAAAAAAAATTATTAATTTTTTTTATTATTATTTTTTATTATTTTTTTATTTTTTTGCGAGGCCCCCCTTCCCGCGAGGCCCTTTTTCATCACAGACCTAAAATCTAGTTTTGCTTATATGCTTATATATTTCACATTAGACATGTTTGTAGAATGTGTCTGACTTGTTCCTGGGTCTGCAGTCCTGCAGACATACTCACTATTGGAGCTCAGCCTCTGGGGTTCTGCAGCAGCATTGGTTTCAACGAAGGGAGTGGTTTTACTTACATCATGTGTAGACAGTGTAGTACGCCGGCGTGGCAGCGTGAGTCAGCTGCTTTTGACTATGCTTAGTTATGCCAGCCAAGACGAAGAAAGAGGTCGGTCATTATCAGTCGGTCGGTCACCAAGGAACGTTGACGAAAGGCCTCTCGCTAGCGGGACAAATGGCCGGAGCCTTGTCATGGTATAGCCATGATGTCGGCTAGTAGCTAGCTTAGCTAAAGGCTAACGTTAGCTAACCTATTCAGAGGAGCGAGGCGAGGCGAGTGGATGTCTTTTCAAAAGAAGGAGAAGAGAACTTGTGAGCAGATAAATCTGTTAGGCAGCAATACGCCGAAAGGTGTCCAGTCTGCCGGAAAGTACTCGAAGAAGAAGAAGAAGAAATTACACCGTGGGGCCAAGAAAGTCTCCTTCCACGTTGATACTGCGTTATGGTGAGTCAACCTATGATTATATACCCGCCGTGGACCTGACCCTATCTCTCTTTCTCTCTCTCTGGAGCCAAACTGGTCGACTAGCTAATACTACTAGTAGCTAACGGTGTGTGCCTGGTGAGAGCACCTGGTTGTATGCAGCTACATACAGCCAGGTGCCTGATTGAGCTAACTGTTAGCCAGTTAGCTGTTTAGCGTCAGCTGGGAACGTTCGTTTGATGCTATCAGTTAGCCTTGAGAATAGCAGGCCCTTTGACAGAAGATGTAGTCGGGCCTGCACCATGACAAGGCTCTGGCCATAGCTTCTTTTTGTCCCGCCAGCGAGAGGCCTTTCGTCAACGTGGAGACCTGTGTTGCGGCCTTTCGCCCTGCGTTCCTCGTGCAGGTAAAATTAATGAAAATGTCATGACATTACCCCACTCTTCCTTCCTTCCCCTCCCGAATGTTTTGTTAATAACGATGTTTTTTTCCAGGCAAAACATATGCTACTTCACAACATTTGGAGATACGACATGTGCTGTGTGTGAATGGTCGTTTGTGTAGCTTGGGTAGCGTTGGGCCATTGGCCAAAGCTGTGTGTGGCCTGGTGTCACAGTACCTGGCTAGCCTATTTAGCTGATGTCGGCCATTGGCTCCTTGCTGCTTTGGTTTCTCTGGTATACCCTCTTCTTGTTGGATTTAAGTGTTGATCTTTGTCCTTTTGAATCTGTCATACATGCTCTAGTCTCTCTCTAACACACACACACATGACAAACACACATGTTCTCTCTCTCTCTTTCTCTCTTTCTAACACACACAGTCTGCCTATGGCGGCCTTTCTCGATGGCTAGGCTGTGCTCAAGGATCTTCAGTCACAGTGCTCAGGTATTCTGCCACTGTGTACTCTCTGTTTAGGGCCAAATAGCATTTCAATTTCTTTCCAATGTGTCTCTCTCTCTCTCTCTCTCTCTCTCTTGGATTTAAGTGTTGATCTTTGTCCTTTTGAATCTGTCATACATGCTCTAGTCTCTCTCTAACACACACACACATGACAAACACACATGTTCTCTCTCTCTCTCTCTCTCTTTCTAACACACACAGTCTGCCTATGGCGGCCTTTCTCGATGGCTAGGCTGTGCTCAAGGATCTTCAGTCACAGTGCTCAGGTATTCTGCCACTGTGTACTCTCTGTTTAGGGCCAAATAGCATTTCAATTTCTTTCCAATGTGTCTCTCTCTCTCTCTCTCTCTCTGTACACTGTATATTGACTGTAGAACGGGAGCTCTCTCTCGCTCTCTCTTTTGCTATATGTTGACTGTATCATGCCCCGCCTCGGGCAGCGCTATTATTTAAGAATATGTTGACTGTATAAAAAAATAATATATATATATATATATATATATATAATTTTTTTTATTTAATTTTTTTTTTACCTTTGGGGGGGGGGGGGGGGGGGGGGGGGGGGCTCGCGTTAAATCTCGCACAGGGCCTCGCATTTCTCCCAGGCGGCCCTGACCCTGAGCATCGGGTCCCCCCAGGGCTGTGTTCTGAGCCCCCTGCTGTACTCACTCTACACACACAACTGTGTGGCCAAGTTCAGCTCTAACTCCATAGTGAAGTTCGCAGACGACACGGTGGTGGTGGGGCTGATCTCGGACAACGACGAGAAGGCCTACCGGGAGGAGGTTGAGGTACTGGAACGCTGGTGCCAGGACAACAGCCTGCTCCTGAACATTGGTAAAACCAAGGAGCTGATCGTGGATTATAGGAGAGGACAGCAGGAGACGCACACACCACTGATGATTAACGGGGCCACCGTGGACAGGGTGAGCAGCTTTAAGTACCTGGGGGTCCACATCTCAGAGGACCTGACATGGTCAACACACATAGACACAATAGTAAAGAAGGCGAAACAGCGCTTCTACCACCTGAGACAGTTAAGGAAGTTCAGAGTATCGGGGAAGATACTCCAGTCCTTCTACTCAGGAGCTGTAGAGAGCATCCTGACCGGAAACATCACTGCCTGGTATGGAAACAGCACGACACAGGACAAGAAGGCCCTACAGAGAGTGGTGCGCTCAGCCGAGCGTACCACGGGTATTGCACTACCCCCCCTGCAGGTTCTATACAACAAGAGGTGCAAATCCAGAGCCTGCAGGATAATGAAAGACCCTCACCACCCGAATAACAGCCTGTTTCAGCTGCTGAGGTCAGGCAGACGCCTGCGAACCCCAGCTACTAGGACAGAGCGGCTGAGGCTCAGCTTCTTCCCCCAGGCCATCAGAGCCATGAACAATGAACATTGAGTGCTCAGAACATTGAACTATCCACACACAAGCACACATGAACACACACACGACACGCACGCTGTGCACGCTCACACATGAGCAGCCACTTAACACTTTAACATGAGCGGGCACACACTCATGTCGCACACACGCACACTTATGGCCAAAGGAAAGGACACTTTAAATTAGAATAACAGGAACAGTGTATTGCACTACCAAAGCTAACTAGCATGTCCCATATGCTCTGTAAATAACTATGTACAGATACCGAGATGTCACTCCATGTTACCTGTTACCTGTTTACTGCACAATGTTGTTTTTTCATTTTTGATTCTATTATATGTTGTACCACTGTATTGCACATCGTTGCGGGCAAGACCACCCGCATTTCATTGTATACCTGTATGCCGTGACAATTAAAACTCTTGACTTGACTTGACTATCTAATACCCTACACACATATGCTCTTGCTCGCACCCCCCCCTCCCGGACCCCCCATTGGATAATCCATCCATTATCCCTCGCTCCTAACCAGACACTATGCTAGCTTTTATTTTCTCCACCACTTCTAACCACATTGTCATTTTGGATTCATTGAGACCCAAAATTCTAGCTGTAGATATTTCTTGATAAATCACATCGAGATATGTAATAATCCAGACCTTTCGGCAAATTTTTTCCGGTTGGAACCATCGTGATTGCTATCAGCTTTTTAGCCACTGTGATACCCGATAAAACCAAGTTCAAGTTCAAGTTCTTTAATAGTTGTCATACAGAAGTACAGAATACTTTCATACAAAATGCTTCTTACTGTTACGCTCCAGAGACTGTGCTAGACAAGATAGTATCAAATAACATAATAACATAATATAGCATGAATTTAGAAGAAGAAAAATGAGGTCACAGTGTTCGGTATAGACATATGTACAATGTTCTGAGTTACCATATAATATACAATACACAATACTATGCAGTGTACTAATGTACAGTACTATCTAGTGCAAAGCAGAAATGGGATGAGGTACAATTTTAGGTACAATTTACAGTAAGGTGTACGAGTTGTAGTGCAATCCTTCATCCATAAATATAAAGTGTGGGGAGTGGGTGCTACAGTGTGTTTGTTTAAAGTGGGTGTGTGCTATAAAGTGTGTGGAGTGGGTGCTACAGTGTGTTTGTTTAAAGTGAGTGTGTGCGTGTGGATGTGTGTGCTATGTGCGTTTGGTGGTTGTTGTTGTGTAGTGTTCATTCATTGTTCGTTTAGCAGCCTGATGGCCTGGGGATAGAAGCTTCTTCTGAGTCTTTCTGTGCTCGCCTTGAGACTCCGGTATCGCTTGCCTGACCGCAGCAGTTCAAAGAGGCAGTTGTTCGGGTGACTGGAGTCTTTAATGATTCTCTTAGCCTTGCCCTTGCAACGCTTGTAGTAAATGTTCTGGAGGGTGGGGAGCCCCCCTCCAATTGTGCGTTCGGCTGAACGTGTCACTCTTTGTAGTCTGCTTCGGTCTTGTGCAGTGCTATTCCCAAACCAGGAGGTGATGTTGCCGGTCAAGATGCTCTCTATTGTACATGAGTAGAAGTTCTTAAGGATCTTCTGGCTGACTTGGAACTTCCTTAGGCGCCTGAGGAAGTAGAGGCGTTGTCGTGCCTTCTTCACAACACTGTCAATGTGTGTGGTCCATGTCAAGTCCTCGGATATGTAGGCTCCGAGGTACTTAAAGCTGTTGACTCTCTCAACCGGTGCCCCGTCGATGCTGAGGGGGCTGTAGTCCTTGACCCCCGACCTCCTGAAGTCCACAATCATCTCCTTTGTTTTGCTGACGTTCAGGGAGAGGCTGTTTTCCTGGCACCATCCCGCCAGGACCTTGACCTCTTCCAGGTAGGCCCTCTCGTCGTTGGCAGAGATCAGGCCCACCACCACTGTGTCGTCAGCAAATTTGACGATTGTATTGCTACTCCGCTGAGCCACACAGTCGTATGTGTACAGGGAGTAGAGGAGGGGACTCAGAACACAGCCCTGGGGGGCCCCTATGTTGAGGGTGATGGATGAGGAGGTGCAGTTGCCTGCTCTCACCACCTGGGGTCTGCCAGTCAGGAAGTCCAAGACCCACTGGCAGAGGTCATAGCCCAAGCCCAGGTCCCTGAGCTTGGCTATGAGTATGGAGGGGACTATGGTGTTGAATGCCGAGCTGTAGTCGATGAATAGCATTCTCACATAGTTCCCCTGCCTCTTGTCCAGGTGTGATGCTGCTGTGTGCAGCACATGGGATATGGCGTCCTCCGTGGACCTGTTGGGGCGGTATGCAAATTGCAGGGGGTCCATGTTGATGGGGAGGGAGGAGCAGATGTAGCCCTTTACTAGCTTCTCAAAGCACTTCATGGCTATGGAGGTGAGAGCTACAGGGCGGTAGTCGTTGAGGCAAGCAGGCTTGGATCTTTTGGGTACAGGGATAATAGTGGACTTCTTCAGGCAGGTGGGGATGACAGCCTGTTCTAAGGACAGGTTAAATATGTCAGTGAATACTGGGGCCAGTTGGTCGGCACAGACTTTTAGGACGCGGCCGGGGATGCCGTCCGGACCTGCTGCCTTCCTGATATTCACTTTTTTAAAGGTCCGCCTCACCTCATGCTCTGTTACCCTGAACACTGCGCCTCCATCAGCAGCCGACCCCCCCCCCCCCATTGCCGAGGCTTGTGAGCTGGTGTTGTTATTACCAGCATCAAACCTCGCATAGAAGGTATTGAGGTCATTTGCTAAGGAGATGTCACTGTTCAGTTTGAGGGAGGCGCCTTTGTAGTCTGTCATCGTTTTGAGCCCCTGCCACATAGCTCTAGAGTCAGCTTGTTCAAACTGGAGTTCAATTTTATCCCTGTAGCGCCGTTTGGCCTCTGACACTGTCCTCCTTACGTTGTATCGCGCCACCTTGTGGTCATTCATGTTGCCTGCCACTAGGCCGTCGTTGTATGCTTTGGTGCGCTCTCTCAGAGCTTCACGGACGGATTTGTCTACCCAGGGTTTTTGATTTGGGTAAACTTTCATTTTGGTAGTGGGGATTGTTTCTTTCACCCTAGTACAAACATAGTCCAGCACTGTCTCCGTGTAGACATTAATGTTATCTGTGTCGCGGAACACATTCCAGTCTGTGTAGTGAAACACTGACCGGATCGTCTCCTCTGACGTCAAATCCCATTTCTGCACCTCTCGCGAGACTACGGGAGTACTTTTAATTCTCTGTTTGTACTTTGGTGAAAGAAAAATGGACGCGTGATCTGATTTACCAAAGCCACTATCAGAATGAGCCTTGTAGCCACCTTTAAATTGCGTGTAACAGTGATCTAGGATGTTACCGCCTCTGGTGTTGCAAGTCACATGCTGATAGAAGTCAGGCAATACCTTTCTCAGATTGGCGCTATTGAAATCTCCCAGCACTAAAATGGCGGCGTTAACGTTCGCCACTTGTATTTTATTTACCTCGTCGTGTAGTCTGGAGAGCGCAACCTTGTTGCTGGCTTGCGGTGGAATATACACTCCGATCAGGACGATCGCCGTTAACTCCCTCGGGAGGAAGAAAGGACAACACTTGATGGTTATATATTCCAGTTCTGGGGAGCAGTGGTTGGATAATTCCTTCACGTTAGTTGGATCGCTCCAATTTTTGTTAAACATGAAGGCAATACCTCCTCCACGTTGTTTACCGGACTCTGATGACCGATCCTTGCGATGGATAAAGAAGTGATCCGCTGGTTGAATTGCGTGGTCTGGAACCTCCGGTGTGAGCCATGTTTCGGTGAAGCAGAGGACATTGCAGTCCCTAACGTCTCTTTGATATTGAATCCTTGCTCGGATGTCATCCAGTTTATTGTCAATTGATTGTACATTGGCTAGCAATATACTGGGCAGTGGTGTACGGTGGCGTCTGGATCTCAGCCTGTTACGGATCCCAGCCCTCTTTCCTCGTCGTCTTTTCCTGGGCTCTGGGAACAAAGGATCTGGTCCTAATCTCCGGAGAATTTCTTCAGGCCATTGATGCGGTTCGGAAAGCTGATCCAGTGAGTAATCCAGTTGGTAAGTTTCCCGTAATCCAATGTCTATGAGTGACTGACGGTCATATACATTAAATGCACCAACAGTTGGTACGAACAAAACTCTAAAAACTATAAATATTAACAAAAGTAAACACAGTCTCGACGGAGCGAACAGAAAGGCAGCCGGTCGGAGCAGCGCCATCTCTGCCCCCAATCTCTTTAGCTGCGGATTTACTGCATACTCAAAAACATCATTCAGCAGTAGTACAGAGGGGTGTACAGGTATATTCAGAGTTAAGAGATTTGATAATTGCTGGGTCACCTCTTTCCAGAATATTTTAACTGGTGGGCAGTCCCAGTACATGTGCATAAATGTCCCCTCGTCCCCATTTGTACATAAGGAGCATTTGGAGTCTTGTTTAAGACCCATTTTTTCAGTCTTATAGGAGTCAAGTATGTCCTGTGAATATAGTTAAGATTTATTTGTTGATGGTCCGGGTTCCTTGATGTAAATCGAACATTTGCCCAGGCTTCTTGCCAATTATTATTTTATTAATTATTAATGTCCGCCTTGTTTCGAACTGGTTAAGCTTGGCGACTCTTTCGAAGTTGGTTAAGGTTAGAGTTTGGAATCAGGGCTGGTGGTCTGACTATCTATCGCTACCGGGGAACATAGGACCCGGGGAACATATAGGACCCGGGGAACATAGGACCCGGGGAACATGGGACCCGGGGAACATGGGACCCGGGGAACATAGGACCCGGGGAACATAGGACCGGGGAACATAGGACCCGGGGAACATAGGACCCAGGGAACATAGGACCCGGGGAACATAGGACCCGGGGAACATTATGCTCCCCATGGATTTACCCTGGCCGCCGCTGAGAACCTTTTGCGCGAACATTTTCAAATGTGTAATTTAGATAATAGGTCAAACCATATGACCACCCAGATCCAATCCAATTTTGGAAAAAATGAATGGTGAAATGACCCGTTACTTGTGAATGCACTGTCGGATTTCCACCAAACTTGACACAAATGTTTGCCTTACAATAGCAAGGAGGCGAGGGGACGGCTAGGTGGGTTTATAAACACATAAACACTAGTAAATTGACATGGTGCACCAAGCCAAGGATATCACATGTTACCTATAGTTTGGCGTTACCATGCACTCTCTCCATAGGAGAAACTGTTAAAAAAGGTTAAAATCCAGATTAGGGCTTTGAATTAGTTGTTAAAATGGAGTTTAAATGGAATTATCTTTGCAGTTATATGAGCTCAAACATTATTGTAGTGTCTCCATTTTTATTTTTTATCTTTCTATCTTTTTCATCCCTGCCCACTTGCTCCATCTACATTCCCTACTGTACATCTCCTCTCTCCTCTTCTCTATCTCCTACTGTACATCTCCTCTCTCCTCTTCTCTATCTCCTACTGTACATCTCCTCTCTCCTCTCCTATATCTCATACTGTCATTTATTATCTTCTCTTCTTTTCTCTTCTCTTCTTTTCTTCTTTTCTCTTTTCATCTCATCTCTCTTCTCATCTCATCTCTCCTCTTCTCATCTCTCCTCTTCTCATCTCATCTCTTCTCTCCTCTTCTCATCTCTTCTCTTATTTTCTTCTCTTAATTTCTCTTTTTCTCTCTGATCTTCTCATCTCTTGTTTTATCTTCTCTTTTCATCTCATCTCATCTCTTCTCTTCTCATCTCTCCTCTCCTCTCCTCTTCTCATCTCTTCTCCTCTCTGCTCATCTCATCTCTCCTCTCCTCTTCTCACCTCTTCTCCTCTCTGCTCATCTCATCTCACTCATTTCACTATGAATTGAAAATGGGGGACCCTGATGTAAACAAGACGAAAGTCTTTCTCTGGTCTGCAACCCCTTAACAATTGTGTGTATTGAGCCGTACTGTATTTTACCCATTCTGCAATCTGTTAAATAAAGTTTTCATTCATTCATTCATTCATTCATCTCTTCTCTTCTCTTCTCTTCTGTTCTGTTCTCCAGCGGTGTGAAAGCTCTGACCTTTCCTCTACAGCTCTTTCTGGCACAGCTGTTTCCATTTTGTTCTTCAGAAACCTTTTTGCCACAGCTCCACCCCCTGGACCCCCCCTCTCTCTCTCTCACTGTCTCTTTCCCTCTCTGTCTCTCTCTCTCACTGTCTCTTTCCCTCTCTGTCTCTCTCTCTCCCTCCCTCTCTGTATATATGTCTTTCCCTCTCTCTCTCTGTATATATGTCTCTCTCTCTCTCTCCCTCTCTCCCCCTCTCCCTCTCCCTCCCTCTCTCTCTCTCTCTCATTCTGAATGTTGTAGTCCAGCTGACAGACAACAACAGCTACACAGCCTTCTACAGCTGTTCAGGTCTGAGACTATATTCTTCTTCCATTATTCTCTCAATACTCACTCAGTATGACTCAGACATGTAGTTGTTGTTATATACTGTGTTGATTTGATTATTCAAAGCTAATGTTTTCATGTATTTACTCGCTCGGTTTGTGAACTGCTCAGCAGAGCACTGCAAAAACAATAGTTGAATACATGTGTAATACTAAACAAATAAACACGAGGTTCGCTTGATCTATTCCAGGGGCAGGCTGCCCAAAGGAGGGCTGCGCAGGACAGATCCAGCCGTACACAACATTATTCTTGACCCTCCAAAGGGTTCCAGAGAATTATCACATATTCAGTTTGATCTATTTTGATGCAATCTAACTATCTGAGAGGGGATTTCTAAACTAACTTGACTATTAAAAGGTATAAAGACACTGACATTACGTAAGACACTGAGCTGAGCTGAAAACAAAATAAGTTGTCGTTTCCACCGAGTTTCCAGCACCCAGAAACAGAAACTAGAGTGGGAATGTGCCGATTCACTCTGTCCTCGTTTACTTCTCTGAGTTATGGAAAAAATGCAGGCTTCAATGTATTCAATGTCTATAGGCGCTGCTTACTTACCCCTTGGTGATGGTCATGTTTGTGTGTGTGTGTGTGTGCATGTGTGATTGTATGTGTGCGTGTGTGTGTGTGTGTCCAGGCCATGTTATTCTTTCTGTTCGCAACCTTCCAGTTCTATAGCCTGGCGTGCGGAGTCATCTTAATAGAGATGGCATCAAAGGCAGGTGCTGCCCTGCGCTCTACTAAAAGTCAGGTAAGCACATACATACATAATACATATAATACACAACTAATACATATATATGTAACAGAGCTGATATCGTCACCTTTTTGCGTTGTGTTAAACTTGATGCCCCGAGGGAGTTTCGAACCCGGGTCGGCCGCACCACGGGCGACATCACAGACCGCTATACCAAGAGGTGAATTCACTGCTTTGCAACGTGTCTATGTAAGGGAGAGAGTGAGTTTAACCCATAGCACCGCTACTCGCCACAGTCACTTCACAACATCTGAAGTCCATCGTGACTGCGCCTCATTAACATTTAGTCATTTAGCTGACGCTTTTATCCAAAAGCGACTTACAAGTTCTGTACGGCAAGTCATCAGGAAGGGCGGAAATCTATCAGCTGAGTAACAATGTTCATCAAAGTGTTGAGTGCTACAGTGCCTCGCGGTACCATCCGTTACATATATACATACACATTCATGCAACTGATCAAATAAAGCAAATACCTGAATGTACACTAGAGTCCCGTACAGTCTGCCTTCCCTTCTCGTCTCAACATGCAATGCAACCAGCACTGACTGACAGATCACTGTGTTGTATAGTAAGTAGGTCTCAGAGCCTCCTGGAGAACACTCTGGCTGCTCAATAAGACAGCGGGAGAAGCAGCTGCCTGCCACACGCATCTGCACAGTGTGGATGGACGGCTGATTCTGCAGTGTGGATGGACGGCTGATTCTGCACAGTGTGGATGGACGGCTGATTCTGCACAGTGTGGATGGACGGCTGATTCTGCACAGTGTGGATGGACGGCTGATTCTGCACAGTGTGGATGGACGGCTGATTCTGCACAGTGTGGATGGATGGCTGATTCTGATCCCTAAACCTTTGGTATCGTCCAATATAGAGTCCATTGCTTTTACTGAACAGGATAGACTTGGGTCGTCAGTTTGGGGTTATTGGGAAAACATTTTAGATTCTCCTGTAGAGATATCCAACATGCTTAATGTGTCAAATATGCAGCAAATCAAGTCCCTTTGCTTTGATTTCGAACATATTTAAGACATAGTTTCTTGGAATCAGATTTTAGTATCTGGGTAATTATCAACAGACGACTGTGATGACCACCTCTGATTTTTGATGATTTTGAAAATTTAAAAACCTGCAAGTTTACCCAGATAACAGTTGACAAGAGTGAATCTTTCTTCCAACAAATTAGTTTGCAATAAAGTATGATTAGAGGGCAAGGTAAACTCCTCTCCTCTCCTCTCCTCTCCTCTCCTCTCTTTAGGCCAACACCCTGCCGACAGAATGACGAGAAGACAGAGGAGTTATGGGGCAACGAGAAGGCATGAAGCGGAGTGGATGTTTGCATCCAATTACTGTAATACTCTGCTTAAACAAGGTCCTGGTCTGATCCAGGTCGGTCCCGTGTTGGAGGAGTTTACACCAAGCTATTGTTCACTATTTGGGCAATTTTACACAATTCCTGTGAGTCTATGGAAGACATCTGTAAGGTTTTTTTTCAATAAAATTCATTGTTTTGTATTTTTTTATCAAGTACTTTGGTGCACCACTTTCTCCCCTTCCAAAGTCCAAGCTGTTTTTGGCTGGGCTCCGCCCATACTCGCAATGCGCTTTGATTGACAGTCACCCAGCTGCACTGGCAGATACGCTAGGATGGAGGAACGTTTTCAAAGCGCACCAGTAGAGAGAGAGAGCAAGAGTGAGAATAATATATTGATGTTTTGTGTCTGCAAAAGTCCGAAATAGACACTGGAGTCAAACCAATGATCATTGTGGTCACAGGCAGGTGCTCTCACCACACTAACCCAGTGCGCCCTGGGATCCATCCCTAGCAGAGGAACCCTAATTCAAGTTTTCTGAAAATGTAAAATGTATACTTACTTAATTTCTAATACATTTTTGATCCAATAAGTAAATATATTACTTATGCCTTTACCCTCAGCCCTTCATTAATAAAACGCACCCACCATTAGGTTTTTTCTGCACCTAGGTTCTCATGTACTAGCAGGGTGTAAATAGCTACAATGGATAAGATAAGATATACCTATATTGATCACTCATAGGGGAAATGCAGTTGGATGCAGTAACACAAGGAAATGTAGTTAATGCCAAAGAAAGACATAAAATAAGATAAAATAGGAATAATAGATACAATAAAATAGATATCTGTGTGTATACTGTATGTATAAGCCCAATAGGCTGTGGCTCATACAGCATCGAATGTGGAGGGGTGGGGGCGACAGTGGCTCGGGAGGTAGAGCAGTCGTCTGGTAATCCGGAGGTTCCCGGTTCGATTCCCGCTCCTCCCGGGCAGCGCGTGCCGATGTATCCTTGAGCAAGACACTTAACCCCCAATTGCTCCTGATGAGCAGGTTGGCACCTTGCATGGTCGCCTCCGCCATCGGTGTGTGAATGTGTAAAAATGTGAGGAACAAATTGTAAAGCACTTTGGATAAAAGAGCTATATAAATGCAGCCATTTACCATTTAATGTGTGCCCAGGTGCAAATAGCATTGTTCATTACGGACACCTGGGTGCTAATAGCATCTGCCTTGTTTTAATCTTTAAAAGACAATTGAAGCTTGTATATATCGTGCTCAGAAATCAGCCCATAGAATATACACTTGCCGGCTTCCTCATGGGAGTCGCCATTATGATAAAGTCATAAATAGTGATACAGTGAAAGGGGGTGGGCTCCCCCTTTAAATGTAGAATCTGTAATGCCATCAAGCGGTCACCTCTAGGCAAAAGAGCCCCACTTGGTACTGTGCTGAGTTGTGTTGGAGTTTAGTAACTTATTATACTGTGAATTTCTCCAGACTTTTCTTGGCAGACCCTGAGGTGTGGCCAGCAGTAGAAACTCCTCCCCGATGCCCACTGAAATCCAACCCAAACAATAACAAAAGTTGTAAACAAAGCTCAATACCAAGAGAGGTCACTGTTTGACAACATTACAGAGTCTACCTTTAATATTAATATTCTACCTTTAATATTAATATTGCTCCTTAAGTTAATACTCCTTTAACACTTTCAATAATTCAACTTTTTCTTCCCTTTTTATTAATTAAACAATTTATAAATAAATTACAATTGACAAATAAACACAAACCAATTATTTTCACAAGTAGCCTACTATTGACTATGTCAGGGTGAGCTGCTGTGCTGCTGCCTCTCGTCTGGCTCTGCTCCTGCAGCTAGGACCTGTGAGGGTGGCCTGCTGTGCGTCATGGCTTTGGTCCTTTCATCCACACAGAGTGCCTAATATGAAAAGAAAGAGGGTGGGGGCACTTAAAGATCTCATGAAATTTAAATCGTACCCCCTTTGTCTGCACTATGTGCATCATTCTGCACTTGGAGTGAACACCAACAAATGGTCTTATACAACTGTCCCGCCCCTCCTCCATCTTTGTAAAAAAAACAGGATGTCAATCAAATCGCTTAGCATTCCAGCACAGGTGACATTTACATTTTGTCATTTAGCTGAAGCTTTTTTGAATGATGAATCCCACCTGTTCTTAAACTCAAATGCGCGTTCGCACTCAATTCATTTGCATACAGACCCGCCCGGCTGCTCCTTATAAGGTGTATGCAAAACAGCTCGAGAGGTTCTGGTATTGCATGCTGATCCATTCAACAGGATTGATTGATTGATTGAAAACTTTATTAACAGATTGCAGAATGGGTACAATACAGTACAGCTCAATACACACAATTGTTAAGGGGATGCAGACCAGAGAAAGACTTTCGTCTTGTTTACACCAGGGTCCCCCATTTTCAATTCATCAGGACATATATGACATACATGACATACAGATAGTCAGTACTGCTACATCTATACATTTATGACATACCAGATTTGCAAATACAGTACTGTTTGTGATACAGAAGGAGTCAAGAAAAGGGAGTATATACATTTGACGTAGAAACTGTACATTGGAGGAGGTTGGGTGGGGGGGGTTGGGTACACTGGGATATTGACAACCATACTGGGTAATTTACATTGGAGGTGGTTGGGGGGGGGGGGCACACTGTATAAGCAAGCAAAACTGTACATTGAGGGGGGGGAGACTCTGTACAAACAAACAAAATTGTACATTGGACTATTGACAAAACCATACTAGGTAAATGACTGTACATTGGAGGGGGTTGGGTTAGGATATTTACAGGGGCCAGTGTTGAATTGCAGTCTCCCGTAGGTGTCTCTTGAGAGAGGTTTTGAAAGTGGGTAGTGATCCACATTCCTTTACAGCTTTGGGTAGGGCGTTCCACATTGATGTGGCATAATTGCGAAACGTGTTTAGTCCCTTATTTGAGCCGAATCTGGGTTTAACATGATTTGTGGAGCTCCCTCTGGTGTTGTGATCGTGGTATTCACTGACCTTTGGGAAGTATTTTGCCATGTACATGGGTACCTTGGTCGTGTAGTGTATCTTGTAGACCAGGCCCATTGCAAGTTGCTGTACTCTGTCATCTACTCTAAGCCATCCTAGGTTGTCAAAGTGGGCAGGGGTGAGGTGGGTTCTAGGAGTAAGGTCAAGCAGTAGTCTGACCAGTTTGTTTTGAGATGTTTGTAATTTTGTTTTTAGCGCCTTTGAGGTGCTTTGGTACCATGAGGTGCAAGCATAGTCGTAGTACCCCTGAATGAGTGCTCCTGCCAGAGTCTTCAGGGTATTCTTGTTTACCAGAGAGGAAGCGGTTTGCGAGTTGCGACTGATCTCAAAATGAGATTAGATTCAAATGTATTGTTATTATACAGCACAAGTACAATACACCATCCAACCAGAGTGGATACATGCTGCAGAAATAAATAAATATAAATAAACGGCTTAGCGAGGCAGCCTTAGCGCACGTCTGAGTGCGCACACACACGTCTCACGACTCACTGCATGTGTGTGTGTGTTCCTGTGGGTCGCCCATCGCATGTGTGTGTGTTAATCTGATGACAAATAAAGATTTATACTTATACGTATTGTATATGTGCAAAATTAATAATTCCAGCTATGTAGGCTTTGTCAATACTGCGGCGTGTGTTGTGTCTGAGTTGATGCTCCAGAGTATTGCATACATCTCAATCTGAAACGGTTAAGCAGCCACTCATCTGGCTCTGCAAATAGATCAGACGATATGCGTTCTATGCGTACGGCCTGGGCAGCCAGAACATCTAACTGTTCTAACAGCAATATATAATCCATTTCAGAAGCAGAACGCACGCAATAAGTTATAATAATAATAATTATTGAAAAGTTCTGGGATTTTAAAGTCCTATTTGGGGGCAATTGACCAATGGTAGGCTTTTTATTTAATTATTTTTTATCTGGGTAAGAGTGCTCTCGACCACTCTTAGAATTTGGTCTTGCCTGAGAGAAAATCTAAAATAAGAAAACATTGCTGCATCCCAGGTAAGAACAAAATAAGAAGAAATTATAGTTAAGAACTAAATCTGTTAGGCGGCTAAGTGGCGCAGTGGGCAAGGGCGCTCGCCACTAACGCAGGAGATGCTGGGTTCGAGCCCAGCTCTCTGCGTTGCTTCCGGCTTGGCTGGTCGTTCATACTAATACAATTGGCAGTATTAGGGGGTGGGAAAGCCGGTGGGTGGGGATCGGACGTTGTGGACAGCGACTCCTACAGGTCGGTTGGTGCGCCTGTACAGCAGAATCAGGAAGTATCGGGGGCAGCGTGAGCCTCCCACGCGTTACTCCTCGCCACTGAGAGATTGCGCTGTACAGGTGAAAAGATGCGACGGCTGCCTCCTCGTGTACCGGAGGGGACACGTGATGCAAGGCTTCGTCCACATTGCAGCCGACCAGTGGGAGGCATGGTCTAGCAACGTTCAAAACAGGGGAGGGAAAAATTGGATAATACGAAATTGGGATGGGAGAAAAATAGAAAAACAGGGAGAAAAAACGGGGTGAATGAGGCCCATTGTCTATGGAGCAGCCCCAGAGTGACATCACCGATTGGTTCTTTCTCTTTCTTTCTAGCTTCAGGAGAGAGTGGTATGTTTTCACAAATACGGACTGAACTGTCCTGGGGCACCTGGATTCTTAAAATGGGTGACATTCCCCATTTAATCAGTCTGAATAGGTTCTCCAGTGATGTCATCGGAAGACACTGAATCATTGCGTTATGTTAATTACAGCTCAATGAAATTATGAAGATGAAGGGATCGCAATAGGGATGACTATTTCCATATAATTACGTTGAACCATAATTAACACAACACAGGGATTCAGTGTCCTCCAATGACACCACTCATTAAAATTCTGTAACTCTCAATAACTTCAATCTAAATTAAACGATTTATCAATCTAAATGAAAGTGTGCAACACTGTTGTGGAGCTTTGGGATATGTGTGAGATGATGTGCTTAATAAAATCAGCATTGTTTTTTTTTGGTGAAATGTCAAAATATGCAAACCTTTGCTGGAGGTAGTGATTGCAGGCTTCCTCCAGAGTGGCTTGCACACTTGCCCCTCTTTGTTGCCATGGAGATTCAGACTGGGAAACTTTGTATGGCGCGAGGATGGCGGGAGGCTCAGCGAAACGGAAGACCAGGAGTTGGCTCAGTGACTCACAGCCGCTTGGACTCCGCTGGTCACCTGAGTCACAAACGCCAAACCAAGAGAACTATTAGCCCTTTCACTACCACACTACCAAATGGTTAACCCTTTCACTACCACACTACAGACGGTTAACCCTTTCACTGTGACAATACAGAAGGTTAGTATAGTGAAAGTGTGTTCAGTTACTAGACTATGGATAGGCACCGACTTGGGATTTCAACTCTGAGGGATGAATGATTGAAGAATTCTTCCGAAAGAATTTTCCCTATGAGCCAACTTAAAGGGATAGTTCTGATTTTTGTAACTCTAGCCTTATTTCCTACTTTACCAATCGTGGTGTTGATCGGTAGAGTCCTTTCTCAGCACAATCCATGCGGTTCCTCATAATAGCTCTGGAGAGTTGGCCACAAACCAATGCAATGTCAATGGGGTCAAGCTCCTCTCTGTACAAGCTGACTGAGGCTCACTGAAACGTACTCCACAGTGCGCACACAGTAGATTTCAGCGAGCTTCAGTCAGTATGTAGAGCCAGGAACTCGACCCCATTGACTTTGCAGCGACTTGTGGCCAACTAGCCGGAGCCAGTATGAGGAACTAGAGAAAGGACTTTACCAATCAACATCATAATCGGTAAGTCGGAAATAAGGCTAGATTCCCAAAAATCGGAACCATCTCTTTAAGTCCAAATTTAAGAGAAAAAGACCTTTGTGCCCATTCCTAAAGATCGCCTCTACAGTACGTGTGTTGGCACGAGGCATGAATAACGTGTATTTACCTCGGATGAACAGAGTCTGATGTTCCCCGTCCAGAGCATAGATAGGATCCCAGGGATTCGCGAGGAGATGAGTTGCAGGAGGAATCACAGAACACACAATGGATTTGTTGATGGCGTCTTGCAGGAACATTTCCCCATTTCTCTTCACCACGAGAGCCTGGTCAACGGAGCACAAACACAGAAGGGCGGGTGATTCTACACAAACAGTTTCAAATAGCCCTCATCACGCTGGAGTAACATCCATGTCGGCTTAGGAAGCTTCCAAAGAAAATGTAATTTTTTTTTTCTTTTTATATTTTTTTTATTATTGCAAAACAAAAATGATTAAAAGTCAGTACTCAACACATAATGCATAATGAAACTTACAGTCAAGGTGGTTAAAATTACATGCAAGTACAGAAACAAGATAAAACAAAAATAGTCTATAATAACATTTTAACCGTATACAGTGTATATCCAGCGAAATTACAATTATATAAATGTTAGTATAGAATATACCCCTAATACCTATTTTCTAAAACCCTACACACATATGCTCCAGCTCGAACCCCCCCCTCCCGGACCCCCCCTTGGATAGTACCTCCATTATCCCTCACTCCTAACCAGACACTACCATTATAAGTTAGCTTTTATTCTCTCCACCACTTCTACCCACATTGACATTTTGGATTCATTGAGACCCAGAATTCTTGCTGTAGATATTTCTTGATATATCACATCGAGATATGTAAGAAACCAAACTTTCCGGCACATTTTTTCCGGTTGAAACCAGCGTGATGCTATCAGCTTTTTAGCTACTGTGATACCCGATAAAACCAATCTCTTTAGCTGTGGATGAAGAAAATGTAATTTTAAAGTCAATACAGCGATTTTTGTCATACCATGCCCCGCAGGAATGGCACCGGTGTGATGGCCGTGGGGAGACCTCCAGAGTCTTCATGCCTAGGCAAATGGAATATGTACATTCAAATATAGTCGAATGTAGTTTCTCACTTTTCCACCTGACATTCTAATGTTAGCTAATGACATTCAAATACTACAGGGTTCGTACGGTCACAAAAAACAAAACAATTATTTTTAATAAAAAACGTCATGGAAATCTTTTCATAATTTATTCCTATAAGTAATTGATTTCTCAACCCAGTGAGTGTTGGCAATCGAGCTTGGCTGCTGGTTTTTACGGATTACATAACCCGCCCAGTCATCACACCACGTGGCAAAAAAAGAAGACCTGAGAATTCTAAATCAGTTATAAAAACATATACAGTCAAATAATATAAAGGCTATGAGTCACGGAATAGACTAGAATAGATAGGACTATGATAAGCAAAAACATTTGTAGGAACCGTGATACAAACTTAAAAGAACACGCCGACATTTTGGGAAATGAGCTTATCGTCTTCTCCAGAGAGAGACAAGAAGAGAGATACCAGTTTCCTCTCTGTGTGTTCAGTAGAAAGCTATCTGGCTACACGTACATATTCCGGATCTCCTCTCTGGTAAACAAGAATACCCTGAAGACTCTGGCAGGAGCACTCATTCAGGGGTACTACGACTATGCTTGCACCTCATGGTACCAAAGCACCTCAAAGGCGCTAAAAACAAAATTACAAACATCTCAAAACAAACTGGTCAGACTACTGCTTGACCTTACTCCTAGAACCCACCTCACCCCTGCCCACTTTGACAACCTAGGATGGCTTAGAGTAGACGACAGAGTACAGCAACTTGCAATGGGCCTGGTCTACAAGATACACTACACGACCAAGGTACCCATGTACATGTCAAAATACTTCCCAAAGGTCAGTGAATACCACGATCACAACACCAGAGGGAGCTCCACAAATCATGTTAAACCCAGATTCGGCTCAAATAAGGGACTAAACACGTTTCGCAATTATGCCACATCAATGTGGAACGCCCTACCCAAAACTGTAAAGGAATGTGGATCACTACCCACTTTCAAAACCTCTCTCAAGGGACACCTACGGGAGACTGCAATTCAACACTGGCCCCTGTAAATATCCTAACCCAACCCCCTCCAATGTACAGTCATTTACCTAGTATGGTTTTGTCAATAGTCCAATGCACAATTTTGTTTGTTTGTACAGTGTCTCCCCCCCCTCAATGTACAGTTTTGCTTGTTTATACAGTGTGCCCCCCCCCCCCCCCCCAACCACCTCCAATGTAAATTACCCAGTATGGTTGTCAATATCCCAACGTACCCAACCCCCCCCACCCAACCTCCTCCAATGTACAGTTTCTACGTCAAATGTATATACTCCCTTTTCTTGACTCCTTCTGTATCACAAACAGTACTGTATTTGCAAATCTGGTATGTCATAAATGTATAGATGTAGCAGTACTGACTATCTGTATGTCATGTATGTCATATATGTCCTGATGAATTGAAAATGGGGGACCCTGATGTAAACAAGACGAAAGTCTTTCTCTGGTCTGCATCCCCTTAACAATTCTGTGTATTGAGCTGTACTGTATTGTACCCATTCTGCAATCTGTTAATAAAGTTTTCAATCAATCAATCAATCAATCGTTAGCCTAGCTTAGCACAATGAATGAAAGCGGACATGGCAAGTTAGCCTTCGGGAGAGGTGTTAGTTGGACAATGCTTAGGCTAACCGGCCACGTGTATTTACCTCGGATGAACAGAGTCTGATGTTCCATGTCCAGAGCATAGATAGATGTCCGCTTCCATTCATTGTGCTAAGCTAGGCTAACGTGCAGCCAGATAGCTTTCTACTGAACGCACAGAGAGGAAACTGGTATCTATCTTCTTGCCTCTCTCTGGAGAAGACAGTAAGCTAATTTCCCAAAATGTTGGCGTGTTCCTTTAAGACAAAGAAAAACCTGAATGTAACAGTTAAAAACAGCAACCTAAATCATCTTTAATTTGGCAGCTGTCCAACGGTAATCTAAATGAGACGTTTTATGACAGAAAAACTTGTATTCGCCAAATAAATACAGTGCGTCACTGTGAGTGACTCGGAAACACCTTTCTGTGAGCAGCTGAGAGCCATGGTGGGACTCAGCTCCTCGTCCCGTGTCCAGTGCGTGGGTCGCCCCGCTCTTACAGGCCACCAGGAGGTGGACTCTGGACACCGCGGAACCCGGAGACAGTAGGGAGGACTCAGCGGACGGAGACCTGTGTTCCACAAACAGCAGCTTGCTAAAGGCGCCGTCCGTCGCAGGCACAGAGACGACGGAGAGCGGGAGCCCTGGAGATGAGACGCGAGGAGGAGAGAGAAGGCGGTTAAATCCTCACAGCTCATAATCTCTTAGTTTTCCATCCATCCAGCCTGATGTTATCGTTGGGAATGGGTCTGAGCTCGCAAAAGGGCAAATACCGCCGCCTACGCCTTCCAGATGGTATTGCACTCCATTGGGAATGGTGTAGTTTCTTTTCTGGGATGATCCGAGCCGCGCGGGCAGGGTTTAAATACTCAGGCGAGGTAGGCCTCAACAACGATGACTTGGAACAGTAACCCCGCCCGCCCGTCAGTGTGTAACGGTCGGTAATGTGGTACGGACCTCCACGAGCAGTATTTGGAATGGCGATCAGATAATTGGATTATTTCTTTTGCATTACATCAGATACAAGGTAAGAACACTATATATAACTTTGATCGTTGATCTGATATGTCTTTCTACCCCGATCGAAGCTGTCTCTGTGTGGCGTTGAGTGCAGGAGGGGACTGGGGGAGCCCCGCGCTACAAGGCTCTTTTCATTCTTGCACGAGGAAGGATAATAATGATGATCTAGCGTTGATTTCAGGAAGATTCGATAATCAAGCGAAAAATTACGTGTTTAGTGTATTCCACTAAAACGCTATTATCGCGTCATTCCCTGGAATTACTCAGAATCACCCAAACTATATTCACATTCAAAACGGTATAAAACGGAAATGTACCGATGAAAAAACAATCCGTTTTGTACATGTTGACTGGAAGCAACTCACTGATAATCGACTGGTGTATTAGACCCATAGCTATAATTTAAGATATATTTTAAGCACTCGCAAATCTCGCAGTCCCCCCATTGATTAAAGCGGTGGCATACTAGACCTATATCGGACATATCGCTCCGGCGCTGAATGAGTTAAGAGGCGGGCGGGGGTGACATAAAAGAACCCCATGGTGGGATGGCGGTTGGTATCCAGGTTAGGCCAACTTATGGTGTTTTGTTTAATGTTTTTGTCCATTTGGAAAGTTGCATCTGTTCAACTTCAACCTTTAACTCATTCAGCGCCGTTCATGCATATATACGTGTTTGTCCGCCAATCGAATAACGTGGTGGAGAGAATAAAAGCTAGCTTATAATGGTAGTGTCTGGTTAGGAGTGAGGGATAATGGAGGTACTATCCAAGGAGGGGTCCGGGAGGGGGGGGTTCGAGCTGGAGCATATGTGTGTAGGGTTTTAGAAAATAGGTATTAGGGGTATGTCCTATATAAGCATTTGTATAATTGTTAATTTCGCTGGATATACACTGTATACGGTTAAAATATTATTATAGACTTTTTTTTTTGTCTTGTTTCTGTACTTGCATGTAATTTTAACCACCTTGACTGTTAGTTTCATTATGCATTATGTGTTGAGTACTGACTTTTAATAATTTTTGTTTTGCAATAATAAAAAAAAAAAAAAAAAGAATAACGCCAACCACGTATATATACGTTATTGGATCGTTATTTATTTTATTCGCTATTTCCATTCATAAATCATCCAGGAAGGCTGTGGTACCATATGCAATGTGTCTGAGATCGCAAAGGTCCAATACCACCACCTGGTGGTATGCGGCCGATGTTGCACTTCCTTTGTGACTGTGTATGACTGTGTATCATTGAAATTCCTCCGGGCGGAGTTTTCGAGTAGCCTCAACCGAGGGGTATACCCTATCGCATTGAATCGCTTTCGGGATGCCCGATTCATTATGCTGTGGGGGGTTATTGGACATACGATCTAGCAGATGGCAATCAAATAATTGGAATATTCTTTTTGGAATCTCATCGGCCACAGGTAAGAGCAATTTAACGTCAATTTCAGCTTGGTTGTGCATTGTTTTCATAGCCATCGCCCTGATCAGCGTATGCTGTTGTACTAACGAATGCCGTTATTGACAATCAATGAATCATCATGCATGCATGATGGAACATAATATACCGATCATATGCATTTGAATTTTTTATTGTAGCGTGTATAGGGACAAAATGCCAATGAATTAAGTATAATATGCGTCGCGGCCTAATACTAACCTCCCAGGAATGACCCTAAACTGCTCTAAAACCATACTTATATTCACCACGGTATAAAACGGGAACGTATGGAAAAAAGATTCCTTTTTCACATCTTGAACGATAGATACTCGATGTCAAATGGGCCATAGTATTGCATCCATAGCTATAATATTTAAATAGTTATAGCCCTGCAAACAAGGTGAGCAACTCCCATCATTTACAGCGGTGGCGGTAGCTACTACAGGATGAGGCTAATCCGTGGCGTCCAATGAGTTAAAAAAAAGCTGAATATTATTTTGTGTCATGTTTCCAAATAAGATTGTTCACAACGAAATGCTTTCTACCTTCAATTTGTTGGTTAGATGACCTCCTTGATCAATCTCGCTCTCAGTTAAGTTTCTCATAGTTCGCTTAGCCCATTATTCCACATTCCATGGGGGTGTTTCATTACCATAATATGGTTAATTAGGGGCGGTTCTGTATGCAAATACTTATAATCATGCACAAGCATAGACGGTAAGAACAGGCATGCGTTGTTCATGGCACGGGGTACCACTCAGTGGTACCTCACTGAGTATTAAAGATTTGAGCAGAAGCACGCGCTCGCGAGAACGCGCTGCGCTCGGCTCGGATCGTTGTGTTTACCTGCGGCGCTACCTCGCATTATCATAACAATAGCCGCTATAGGCTGGTGTCTTCAACCAGTCTGGGACTCTTTGTGATGTAAATATGGAACGTCCCAAGTTGCCGCTGCCCACAGAGTGCACCGCCGTCCAAAGGTGAACGACGGCGAACGAAGGGCCAAATCAAAACAGCCGTCAATTCCGAATTGACAACTGTTTTGATTCAACCCCCCACCCACCACCACTCACCCCCGGACAACAACACACTCTGCAAACAGCAGCAACCCGGGACATTCCATATCTACATCACAAACTTCGGGACTGAGTAGATAATTAATTAATCTTCTCTTTATTTTTATTATTTATATTAAAACTGAATCAAACCATAAACAAGGTTGCCTGTTGGGATGTTAGATCCTAATGTGAAAAACTGATTTTATATGTCTGCACTTTATGTGCTCATTTTATGCCTGTCTTAATTCTGTTGTGAAGCACTTTGAGCTGCAGTTTCTGTATGAAAGGCTATACAAACAAAGTGTATTATTGTGCGCGAGGGAACATATCCCCGCGCGTGCGCGCGCGCGCGGCGTCATTATCCTGCGTGGCGGCTCAGCCCATAATAACAACGCAACGCTGGGTAAGAACAATTGGTATTTATCAACAGGAGTCTGCGTACGACCTGTGCACGCACGTTTGATCTGTGCGTAGAGACATTCTAAATTCCACGCGTAGGAACGAAAATAGAACACTTTCTATGCATTATTGATGAGGGCCCTGTTAAAATCCAACAGTAAATAACGTGCAAGATGAACAAGCAGCAGTGTTGATTTGCACGACAGCTCACCTAGATGCCTGTCCCAGACCGTCACTAACGAGGACTCCAGACCCAGGGCTATATATCTGGTGCACGGGCTGACAGCAGAGCAGAGGATCTCGCTCGCGTTGGGCCACACATCTGGGGAGGAGAACAACGTAATAGTTAAACGGCTGCTGCCCCCTGCTGGGAAATAGAGGAGGTACTTATACTGTACTTGAGTATTTTCATTTTCAGTAACTGTTCTTTTACTCCACTATGTTTCAAAGAAACAATATCCTACTTGTTACTCTGTATCTTGAGAGTACCTATATGTTTATATACACAGATGATACATAATAAATATCAACATGTTTATAATACCAGACATGATGCAGCTATGGAAAGATTCACACTTGCACTACCCAAAACGAATTAATTAAAGAAAACTATAATGTATAGATTTAGAGCTATGTCAAACTGGAACAAACTGCCAATACATTTAACACATATTACAAGTAAGACAAGTTTAAAAAAAAAAAAAAAACGGCGGTCAGGTGGCGTAGCGGAGATTGTGCTCGTCACCAATGCAAGAGGCTGCGGTCTCGACTCCCGGAGAGTCAGCATTGCCTTGGCTCGGGCTGATCGCTATACTAACTCGTTTGGCTGAGTTAGGGGGAGGGGAGCCATGGGTGGGTCCTGGACGTTGTGGACAGCGACCCCTACAGTTCGGTCGGGGCGCCTGCTCAGCGAAGGTAGGATCTGGTGAGAGGTAGTGCGGCCTCCCACACGTTACACTCTCCCAGTGAGAATCTGCGCGGCCAGGCTGGCTGCCGGCTGGCTGCACATGCGTCGGAGGAAAGCATGTGACAGTCTTCGGCCTCTCGGACCAACAGTAGGGGAAAGTGCGCAACAACCAGGAAGGGGGTTGGGAATTGGCATAACGACTAACAGTGGGATGGGAGAAAAATCGGAAGAAGGAGGGGGAAAAAGATAATAATAATTTTTTTTTTAAAAAAATACAGAACAGCGATTTTACAGAAATAAATAATTGTATGATATAGGCTACTTGGAAAAAAAAATTAGCCAAATTAGGGCATTTGTGGTGGTAGGTGAGAGTTGGGACCTCTGTGACCTCTCCACTTCTGTGGAGCTTCATTCATGTGTAGACAGACAAATTACTATCGTTACTGTCATTATTATTCCTTGTTTTGGTGTTGTTGCTTGTACAATGGGCATGGAAGTATTGTTTTATTCTGATTGTACAATGATTTTATGTTTGAATGTGTTATGTTATTTTGAGAGGACCCCAGTAAGAGTAGTTCTTGGGTAGTTTTATTTTTGGAAATATTATTTTGTGTGTCATGCTTCCAAATAAGATTGTTCACAACGAAATGCTTTCTACCTTCAATTTGTTCATTAGATGACCTCTGTGATCAATCTCGCTCTCAGTGAAGTTTATCTTTATAGTTCGCTTATAGCCATTATTCCACATTCCACAAACAGGCCCAGAAACATGTTCCCATGGGGGTATTTAATTACCATATATGGTTGATTAGGGGCAGTTCTGTATGCAAATACCTATATAATCGTGCACAAGCATAGACGGTAAGAACAATTGGTATTTATCAACACGGAGTGTGCGTACGAGCTGGTACGACCTATGCACGCACGGTTGATAAATACCGATTCTTCTGTGCGTAGAGACATTCTAAATTCGTGCGTAGGAACGAAAATAGAACACTTTCTACGCAAGACAGGAAGGTAAGATGAAGTCATCTGAACCAGCATGTAACTGGACCACCAACCATTTTTAACCATGACCTTTAGAGACTGAAAATTCCCAAGAACTGATACATCCTCAGGATACATCATATTAAAAATTTTACTATTACTTTTTATACTTATTTTCAATATCAAATACTTTTGTTTATTAAAACTAATACTCAAGTCTGATGGTGGACTTTTACTAGCTTACATTTTTAAATGAGTATTTCCTGTTTTTACTTCAGTAAAGGAATTGGGTACTTTTTCCACCCCCGCTTGTCGTATATATAGCACTGAGTACCTGACAGAATATAATCCCTAAACAAATGACCACTTTACCCGGTTTATCCTTGCGCGCTTTGCACAGCGAGTACTGGAGAAGATTGTGACTGCCACTCCACCACATGCAGACAGCGATGGGCGACCCTGCTGACAACATGATTGGAGATGGAAGATGTTTGGCCGATGTTTGACGACAGTTTCACAAATATCTCGACAAGGACTGAATGGAATGCCGGTGATATATAAGACTAGATTTCACTAACAGGGATACACCCTAGCACTTGGCAATCTCTGTTACACTCCATGGTATGAATTGTAATGGGATACCTCCATCATGCAATCCCATAATACTCAATAAAATGTATCAATGTTCTGCCTCAGAAATAATACATATTATTACATGGCGTTTTCACATTCGCCGAAATGCTTGCTTGTGATTGGTCAATAGCGCTCGTCAGAGGTCCGTTATTACTCGATAACGGACCTCTGCCGAACAATAATGACCGCTGTGCGCAGCTGTAGCAATCAAGCCCACTGTCATCAGTGCAATCAGACCACAGACCTGACGGCTGCCACCCCGGCGATGACAGCGGGAGCGACAGAACAGAACTGCATCTGCATTTGATCTTGTCTTGTCGATGGTGTACAATGAATTAGGTATATTGTTAGTAAGTTAGCCATGTAATAAGCGGGATAATGTATAGCCTATACTCTGTCATTGTCGCAAAATAATTGACCTTCACTGACGTTTAAAACACCTCTGCGAGGCGCCTCTGTATTTTAAACTCCATGTCGGTCAATTATTTTGCGACAATGACCTCGTAGCTATACATCATCCCTTACTTATTAAATATATCAAAATACTGAAATTCACCCTGTGTTACAGTGCCCTACAACACCTACCTGTGGGAGTAGTGGAACCGAGACGTTTCTCTCTGTACTTGTCTCTGCTGGCCATACATTTAAAAACCTTCTTAGTTTCAGGACACAGTGTGTGCACGTTGATGGAATAGTCTCTTGATAGGTTAACTGTATACAGGAGTGCCACAAGGTTACATTTATGTAAATTTGTTATGTGAATACAATGATGATGCGAAAGTAAATTTATATGCAGATGACACCACAATTCCAAATAAACTAATTTAACTTGTTTTATATATCTCAATACAGATAAAACTAAATTAATATTTTTTCTTAATCCAAAATCCAGTATTCCACTAACAATACTCACTACAATACAAAACAGGGTGATATAAGTGGTTTCATTACAAGCAGTGGCGAAGACAGGACCCGACCACCACCGTAGACTTTTTGTGTGAGTGCAATTGCTGGAATAGCCTTCATTCAAATCCTTTCAAATTTGAAGTGTACATTTATGACGCCTTGCGGTTGAACTCTATTGATTTCCATGACCCCATGACTTCTCCTCTAGCACCACCATCAGGCCAAACCTTTCATTAGTGCATCTCGAATACTTTTAGTTCAAACCTTTCTCATTTTCAACATTCATGACCACTAGAGGAAGACGCCTGTTGATTTTGGTGACTCCATGACCTTTCCTCTAGTGCCACCATCAGGCCGGACATAACATGTTCTGATCCTTTAGTTATACAGTCATGAAACTGTTATCCAGAGATAAGGTCCCCTTCCATTGCTTCCCTCACTGTCCCGTCATCCAAACTAAAATGTTTTGGTGATCGGGCCTTCTCTCGTGCTGCACCCCGACTCTGGAACACCCTCCCTCAGACCATCAGAGACTCTCCCTCACTCTCCACCTTCAAATCCCGTCTCAAAACCTACCTGTTCTCCCTAGCATTTAACCTTCCCTACCCATAACCACCCTCCTCCCCCCTCTCCTCTCCCCTACCCTCTTCTGCCTCCCCTCCCCTCCTGTATTTTTTGTTGTTTGTTACTGTGGCTCTATGTTCCTGTGTATTCATATTGTTCCCCGTTTCCCCTGTGGTTCTATGTTTTTTTTTTATTTTGTTTGCCTACTGTCAGCGACTTCGGGTCTAAGCACTCTATAAAATAAATGAATTATTATAAGTCTACTTGTGCACAACCTTGCCATAAGGACCAATGAAGTTCGCCATTTAGGAATTTTCGCCATCTTTAATGATTGGAAAAGCACTTTTTGGTTTTGCCTTAGGCTGGCATTATTCTTGTGAAACAAAAAATTAGGAACATGGTCAAAAGGTGGATTGAGAATTTGGGCCATTCTGGGACACCGACAGCACATGACTAGTTTACATCACAAAGGCCTTGCTTGAAAAGTTACAAAGATGCAAAGTTTGTCCTTTTTTGCAAGCCTAATGAAACCATCAAATATGTTTCATTCGAATGTGTACTATAAGACAATATTTGCTGGGAAAAATTGTCCCACCCACATTTATTTATTTCTGCCTACGCGCCCCTGCTTACAAGTACCTAGGCTTTCATCTTGATGAACAATTGTCTCCATACTGAACAACTAGCAAAATAATCTTGATTGGTTTTTTACTTGTCAGGTCAGCCATCCCTGGCCATAACAAGACAATCACATTGGTATTTGTTTGTATACAAAGCCATTCTGGGACAGCTGCCAACTTACATAAGCACTTTACTCATTCAACCAAGAGGTGGACGTTACAATCTGAGATAACATTACATATCATGTTCCCACTGTAAGAACTGAATTGGAAAACATGCTTTCAGCTATTCTGCTCCATTCAGGAACAAATTGTACACCTGCTCGCCGAGGAGTGGTCATGTTGCCTTCTTGACCAAGGCCCACTTGAAAAAGAGATGGAAATCTCCATGTGATTTCCCAGGTTAAATAAAGGATAAAAAACATATATTCCTACATTAACAAACCTGGTCGGGTCTTTGTTCCATTCATGCCAGGAAACACACCACAAGGCAGCAGGAAGTGCTGGGTGCAATGGCTGAAGAGGAAAGGACGCAAGTTGAGGTGGTAAGTGAGGAGACGACAATCAGCTTTCAGACATGGTGCAACGGTCTGCAGGCACACGTCTGATCAAGAGCACTTGGAATTCACAGCATGGACCAAATGCTCCCAAATGCTTTTGAGGCGATACCGGTGGGGTGGGGATTATTTAGAATTTAGATAATGTTCTGATAACACTCAGTAGTCATAATTATTCGGAATTGATTTCTTAGCTTATCCCTCCGAGACATACGTGTGCATTTCACCAATCTGAACACAACATTAACCATTTGCAGCACCACTGGAGCAGGTAGGGGTTCAGTGTCTTGCTCAAGTGCCCATCAACAGGGGTGGACACATGAGGTGTGACGAGGATCAGGCTGCAACCTTCCAGTTACAGAGCAGTCACTGACCACCATGACACCCTGCAAATGGAACATTTTACCAAACAAATATATACAGTATATATATATATATTTTTTTTTTTTACTTTTGTTCGTTAATGCCCATTCATATGTATTTTACACTATGTTGTCATAGTTACCAATACCCATTTTCCCCGTGTATCATGATTCTTCAATTAGCATCTGAGGATACAGTAGCTCACACCGGTTGAGGGTTAGATACTTAGCCAAAATAAGAATGGCTATGCAATCAAAGTTTTACATGAATTGTCTACTGATTGCTATGTTCACTGTACTTTTCTTGCATCTTTACGAGCTTAGGTCACCTTATTTTTGGGTCCCAGCTGAAAATTGTTAAAGGGTAAGTTCAACGATCGGTAGAGTCCTTTCTCTGCCTAATCGATTGATTGATTGATTGAAAACTTTATTAACAGATTGCAGAATGGGTACAGTACAGTACAGCTCAATACATACAATTGTTAAGGGGATGCAGACCAGAGAAAGGCTTTTGTCTTGTTTACATCAAGGTCCCCCATTTTCAATTCATCATAACATATATGACATACACGACATACAGATACAGTACTGCTACATCTATACATTTATGACATACCAGATTTGCAAATACAGTACTGTTTGTGATACAAAAAGAGTCTAGAAAAGAGAGTATATACATTTGATGTAGAAACTGTACATTGGAGGAGGTTGGGTAGGTGGGGTGGGGGGCTAGGTTGGGTGGGGGGGTTGGGTAAGAGGGGTGGGTGGGGGACACTGTACAACTGTACAAGCAAAACTGTACATTGGAATATTGACAACCATACTTGGTCATTTACTGTACATTGGAGGGGGTTGGGTTAGGACATTTACAGGGGCCAGTTTCGAATTGCAGTCTCCCGTAGGTGTTCTTTGAGAGTGGTTTTGAAAGTGGGTAGTGATTCACATTCCTTTACAGCTTTGGGTAGGGCGTTCCACATTGATGTGGCATAATTGCGAAACGTGTTTAGTCCCTTGTTTGAGCCGAATCTGGGTTTAACATAATTTGTGGAGCTCCCTCTGGTGTTGTGATCGTGGTATTCACTGACCTTTGGGAAGTATTTTGACATGTACATGGGTACCATAGTCGTATAGTGTATCTTGTAGACCAGGCCCATTGCAAGTTGCTGTACTCTGTTATCTACTCTAAGCCATCCTAGGTTGTCAAAGTGGGCAGGGGTGAGGTAGGTTCTAGGAGTAAGGTAAAGCAGTAGTCTGACCAGTTTGTTTTGAGATGTTTGTAATTTTGTTTTTAGCGCCTTTGAGGTGCTTTGGTACCATGAGGTGCAAGCATAGTCGTAGTACCCTTGAATGAGTGCTCCTGCCAGAGTCTTCAGGGTATTCTTGTTTACCAGAGAGGAGATCCGGTACAAGAATCGAGTTGGTTGGTTGACTTTTTTTATTACCTTGGATGCCATTTTGTCACAGGAAAGATTTGCCTCTAGGATGGAACCTAGGTATGTAATTTTATCTTTCCTTGTGACAATATTGTCACCCAAAAATCCATGCTGTTCTTCATACTGGATATCTATACCTCCACCTAGGTAGGCACAAACTAATACAATGTCAATTGGGCCAGTCTGTACAAGTCGTACAATAATTGTACAAACAGGTGTCTGGCCCCATTGACTTTGCATTCGTTTGTGGCTAACTAGTCTGAGCTGCAGGTATCAAGCATGAAAAAATAGCATGGATTATTCTAAAAGAGCTAGGGTTCTGAACTTACCCTTTAAGACCCCTGCTAAATACAGTGCATGCATGGGACATTTAATTGCGTTCCACTGTGAAACTAACTAAAACCTTTACTCTACCTTTGGATTTCCTCTGCTTCTTTTGTTTCGACCGTGTCTGTGCTGAGGTATTTCCTATAGGTGGACCTAAATGCAGCATCGTGCTCCTCCCATTGGCTGCTGCTGATCAGGTGATTCTGTCCAGAACCAATCATACTACCTTGGCCTGCCTTCTGCAAGACCGCCAGAGGACTTTTCAATGTTGTCCCTGCAAAACAGCAAGTAAAATGCTTGACTTTATTTTTCTTTCAACAATAATTGTACCTTTTGTCTCAATTTACAGTCCGCTGACTAAGTGACTATACTCACTGAGTCAGTGTTTTGACCAGTGCAGGAATCCCCAAGTCTCAGGTGGGCTCCTATTCATTGGCCACAGTTGTCATTTAATGATAATCACCTGCTGTTTGATTGCAATCACCTGTTGTTTGCGACCAAGACGTCTGCAATGGAACACTATGTATAGTGACCTACTACTCAGGCAAGGGCAGCTACTCATGCTGACCATACAGTGGTGCTATAGACGTGTTCGCTGTATACAAACATACCGTGTTCGAGCCAATCAGCCACACCAACTCAGTCACGTGACTAAGTTGCCCCCTACCTGCGCGAGGTGCTGCGCTAAAAAAGTACGCCGGGGCTCTATGGAGAAACCATGACACTCTCCTGACTAAAAGTTGTTTCAAACGAAAACGGCTGGATATCATTTAGCCAAATCAGCATGACTGTGAAAGTGAGTTTTTCACATTTTACATATCTAGCTTTGGCATGGATTGGTTGTTTAGATCGCTAGTATGGCTAACAAATACAAATATATTGTAGTCTGCCCCGTTGTTCTGACCAGGATTACGTTCCTTTTGCCCCCTTGATCTAGTAGTGATCTATAGTCTGACGTATACAGCGAACAGGTCTATAACAAAACAGCAAACTTAGAAGGCCATAACATAGGAGCCCGCCTGAAAAATGTGACGTATGGCTCCTATTCTGCTGAAAATTCGCACGCACGCGCACGCGCGCACACACACACACACACACACACACACACACACACACACACACACACACACACACACACACACACACACACACACGTGTTTAATTGCTAGTATTTTAGTATGACATAATGCTACCAGCTAGAGTTTCGGGTGGTTTGATTTTCAGCAGCACTGCCATGGCAGTCCCTCCATGTGGGTTCTCTGCCTGGGAAGGAAACACAAAGTACCATTCAGCTGTGCAAGTGTCTATTTGGAAGGCTGGAGCTATCTGGCTGCAAGTTCCAACAAAAAAGATTCTGCCAACTCTACTTCATGTATTCAATTTAAAACGTGGAAGTTATATACAAAACTGTGACGCCAGATGAATTAACCCTTTCACTGCCAGACGACAGCCGGTTAACCCTTTCACTGTGACAATACAGAAGGTTAGCCCTTTACTATCACACAACCGATGGCGATGCTCCATCATTAGCATCATTAGCTCCGCGGATGCTGTGTGGCAGTGAAAGGGTTAAGAGTCAAAAGGTTAGAATAACGGAACACAAATATAACTGCCAGTAAATCATTTGTGTTACAATATCAAATCCATAAAGCCACTAGTGATTTCATAAAGGGTACCTGTTTATGTGATGTCAGCCATGCCTCTGTGGGAAACCGGTAGACGTCCATCCAATTAGCACCGCCACCTGATACCGGATGATTCAGCGGAGTTGAATGAATGAATCATTGCCTTTACCAGTATACAGTGCTTTTCTACACACTCAAAGTGCTTTACAATATAGAGTGGAAATCGCCTTCTCCACCACCAATGTGTAGCACCCATGTTTTGACTATGCAGGCTCAATAGCTGCCATACACTGGCACCAGACACCACCATACATACTGTAAACAATGTCTGAAAGGCTCGGGAGATGAGGATTGTTAAAGGAACACGCCAACATTTTGGAAAATTAGCTTACCGTCTTCTCCAGAGAGAGACAAGAAGATAGATACCAGTTTCCTCTCTGTGCGTTCAGTAGAAAGCTATCTGGCTGCACGTTAGCCTAGCTTAGCATAATGAATGGAAGCGGACAGTGCCGGTTAGCCTTCGGGAGAGGTGTTAGTTGGACAATGCCTAGGCTAACCGGCACTGTCCGCTTCCATTCATTGTGCTAAGCTAGGCTAACGTGCAGCCAGATAGCTTTCTACTACTTCTACTTAGAAGACGGTAAGCTAATTTCACAAAATGTTCCTTTAAAGTCCAACGCACACAGCGGGCGGTTTTTGCCAGGCGACGACTTTTTTTGCGAGGCGACGGACAGAATTGTATCGCGTCCATTGTTATGAATGAGACAACCCACACGGCAGGAGATTTTCGAGCGACGATCGTGCAGCAACTTCTGTCGCCTGGCTAAATATCGCCTCAATCCTATTTTTTTAGGCGACTGCAGGCGACACAGCAAGGACAATGAGGAAATAACATGACTTCTACTGGTGTATCATTTGTAATATAAATGAATTTATCAATACATTCATTGATCAATAACCTACGTATTATTACCATGCTACTTATGTTAATTATTAATTAACAGGAACAATTTAAATAAATAACGTTAGTTGGAGAAGCTATAGTGGCCGCTTGTTATTAACTAATAAATGGACAATGCGCCACGATGCACCTACAGTACTTAGATGTTTTTATACTCGGGTAACAAAAGAAGTTGTGGATGTTGACAGTTTAATGTCCAGGCTGCAGCTGATGTAGTTTGTAAGGTTTATTGTCCAAAGAAAATGATGGTTGAGAACAGACAGTTTTTGCGTCTTCCGTGAAAAAAAGCGATAAGCAATTGTGGTTGAGCGACAGACGATCGCATCGGCAACGTCGCCTGCCGTGTGCATTGGACTTAAGACGTGACACATCTTGGAATGAATGACCTTACAGCTGATTGATGTGACTCCGTATTCTCCCCCTCTGGACAGTTGAAATGTTGTACAAATGCTCCTCCTGTTAATATCTTCCTGTTAATATAGAAATGATAAAATATGTTGTTCAATTGCTATTGTTATTACAGTCACACAAATTATGGCAATTACACACACACACACACACACACGTGCGCATGCAAGTGCACACATACACGACATACAGTATAGTACTTCCTGGAGTAGTCTCCCCCCCTCCCCCCATGTTAACAGTAACATGAATGCATACATTATTTAACCCCTTCACTCACCCTGCCAACACTATGCCCCCCCCCCCCCCCCACACACACACAATAAAATAAAATATTAGAAATCATATATACGCACCATTTCATTAATTACTTTGAGTAGATGAATACTTCCAGTGTGATATGCAAAGACTCTGGCGACACCTGCAGATAGTGGTGCATTGAAGAAGCTGCTATTAGATTAATGACAAGTAAAGCAAAAAAAATAAAAAAAGCATTTGTTTAATTCACTGCCATCGTTGGACTCTCTTGGTACCTCACATTTTACCATATTTTGTTGCCATATTCTCATTCCTTCATTTTTTGGACACTTGAAGGTGGCAAACTAATAATAATGATTATATACCTAAACTAACTATAGATCTTACTAAACTAACAAACTAATAAGTAACTATATATTAACAAACCACACCTCAAGTTCTGCCAAGAAAGGTCTGAAGAAATGCACACTATAATAAGTTACTATATAGCTATATAATATTAGTAACACAAATACTATAATATATAACATATTATAGTGTGCATTTCTCCAGACCTCTCTTGGCAGAACCTGAGGCGTAGCCAGCAAAGGCTTTTAGTTTTGTTTAGTTTATTTAGATCCCTAATTAGCTTCATCATTGCAGTAGTTAATCTTCCTGGGGTTCACAACAAGCTTACATTATGACTGTGCAACACAATACTTACATCATAGCATAACATTACAGGTAAACAGGACAAAGGACTAGTACACATACACAGACAAGACAAGCTGCATAATACAATAATCAAACTATATAAAGTAGCTAAAGAATACTCAACTGTACATAACTATATCCCCACACGTCTATGTTAATATACAACTAATTACAATTATATTTAAAATAATATAATTCTAACAATGATGTTGCTGCAAATTAATGCATACGTCCCAATACAGTGTATTTGACTAGAGCATTGTAACTCACCTTAGCAACCCCTCACCTATCCCCACAACTCCAACACAGATGAACTAATGAACAAGTAGACTATGATGTAGACTAATGAACAAGTAGACTAATGATGTAAACTAATGAACAAGTAGACTAATGATGTAGACTAATGATGTAGAGTAATGAACAAGTAGACTAATGATGTATTGATTGATTGATTGAAAAGTTTATTAACAGATTGCAGAATGGGTACAGTACAGTACAGCTCAATACATACAATTGTTAAGGGGATGCAGACCAGAGAAAGACTTTCGTCTTGTTTACATCAGGGTCCCCCATTTTCAATTCATCATAACATATATGACATACATGACATACAGATAGACAGTACTGCTACATCTATACATTTATGACATATCAGATTTGCAAATACAGTACTGTTTGTGATACAAAAGTGTCCAGAAAAAGAGTGTATATACATTTGACGTAGAAACTGTACATTGGAGGAGGTTGGGTGGGTGGGGTGGGGTTGGGTGGGTGGGTGGGGGCTGTACATTGGAGGTGGGGTGTAGACTAATGATGTAGGCTAATGATGTAGACTAATGATGTAGAAGACTAATGATGTAGGCTAATGAACAAGTAGACTAATGATGTAGACTAATGATGTAGACTAATGATGTAGACTAATGAACAAATAGACTAATGATGTAGACTAATGATGTAGACTAAT
Organism: Notolepis coatsorum; assembly: GCF_963971535.1. Taxonomy (NCBI): domain Eukaryota; kingdom Metazoa; phylum Chordata; class Actinopteri; order Aulopiformes; family Paralepididae; genus Notolepis; species Notolepis coatsorum. The sequence goes on along the minus strand of NC_140166.1, from coordinate 73,239,849 downwards.
GAACAAGTAGACTAATGATGTAGCCTAATGATGTAGAATAATGATGTAGATTGTAGACTAACAAAAGGAAAAGAAAAAAAGAAAACGACAGAAAAACGTATTTTTGCCTATCCCTTACAAATTCTTAAAAACTAAATATATTTTAATATAAGAAAGAAAAACGTAAAATATGCTGCAAGAAAATTATTTCCAATGTTTTTATGTACACCATATCTACAAATTACAAACATCACTGCCTGGTTTGGCAACTGCACTGCCCAGGACAGGAAAGCTCTACAGAGAGTTGTGTGCTCAGCATACATGCAGCAAGAACAGAGAGACTCAGACTCAGCCTCTTCCCCCAGGCCATCAGAACACTGATCTCTCCACACACAAGCACACATAAACACACACACACAAGCACACATTAACACACACACACAAGCACACATTAACACACACACACACACACACACACACACACACACACACACACACACACACACACACACACACACACACACACACACACACACACACACACACACACACACACACACACACACACACACACACACACACACACACACACACACACACACACACACACACACACACACACACACACACACACACACACACACACACACACACACACTACAGGTCACTTTAAACACAAAAAAGGTAACTTTAAAAAACATAACTGTATAGTTAGTATAGCTTAGCTAGTATAGTATAGTTATATATAGTATAACTGTATATTGTATAGTATATTGTATATACTAGTAGTGTAGTAGTGTTACGTATATAGGACTCATTACCTTTAATTTGTAAGCTTAGCATTGTATTGTATTTTATCTTAGTACTTTTTATCATGTCTATTTTATTATCTATTCTATTATTATTTGTATTTTTTGCACAATCAAGGCAGGCATGGCCACCTTCATTTCACTACATGTCTTGCATGTATGTGACGAATAAATCTCTTGAATCTTGAGACTAATGAACAAGTAGACTAATGATTGTAGACTAATGGAGAGTGCCTTAGAGCTTTTTTCTTGTTTCTTTTGAGCACCATCATCAAGTCAAGTCAAGAGTTTTATTTGTCACGGCATACAAGTATACAATGAAATGCGGGGAGTCTTGCCCGCAACGATGTGCATAATACAATAGTAATATATAATAAGAATCCAATAGAACGACATTGTGCAATAAAACAAGTAAACAAAGTAGGGCATATCGGTATATGTACATGAGTTATTTACAGAGCATGGTAGGACATGCTAGGTCCTGTGGTAGTGCAATACACTGTTAGCTATGGATGAGGCACTGGGTCTTTATGTACACTGTTATACAATGCTATATTATACAATTTAGTAATTTAGTAATCACAGACTTTACTGAAATGTAGCCCTCCCTACCCCTGTTTTCACACACACACACACACACACAACACACTGCGGCCTGTGGTGGGAACCCTGTCACCTACCCATGTCGTCGATGGTACCGAGCAGATAGCCCGTCTCGGCCACGCAGGTGACGTGAATGGATGTGATGTCCAGACCGCCCTCAGGCCACGTGGAGACACAGACGAGAGACGAGGTGCAGCTCACAGACAGGCCCTGGGAGTGACCCATGAAGATGTACCTGCCGTCCTCCGAGCACGCCAGGCAGTTGGTGCACTCTGGAAGCTACAGCATAGTGAGCAAGTGACAACAACAACAAACACAACAGCTTAACTCATTGATTGCCGGGGATTAGCCATGGCCCTGTGGTAGCACTGCCACGCTTTAAAAGATAGGAGTGAGTCACCTTGTTCGTAGAGCTATAACTATATTCTATATTATAGCTATGGATACAAATATGGCCCATTTCACATCGAGTATCTATCGTTCAATATGTGAAAAAGAAAGCATTTTTTCATTCATACATTCCCGTTTTATACCGTGGTGAATATGAGTATGGTTTTAGATTGGTCTGGGGTAATTCCCGAAATGCTGAGCAATAGCCTTATGCGTGTATTACACTAAAACCGCTGCTGTTTTTTGCCTGGACCCGCTATTATTCTCGTTTTTTGATGCTTTGATCGCCACCAACAGCATACGTTGTGGACTAACGTTACACACACACGGTCGGATCGCAAAAAAATATATATATTCCAATTATCTGATTGCCATTCCAAGTATTGATGTCCATCGTGTCGCCAACATAATCCACCACACATCATGCATCAGGAGTATTTGATTATTCTCAATCCGACCGTTATAACGTATCGTCTTGTCCGGGGAAAAAAAGACCCGGAGACATTAGATGGACGCACAGCAAAGATACAAGGTTTCAAAGGGTGCTCGATACCGCCGCCTGGGAGGATCTGGCCGGTACTGCACCCTCTGCATCGCAGTATGCCTTCTACCGGCAACAACCCTGACATTGAATAAGATATTAAAATCGAGAAAAAAAAGGAAAAACGATCTAATAACGTATATATATATATTACGGTTGTCCGCCAAACACGTATATAAACGTGGTTGGCGTCCATTGAGTTAAAGGGATAGTTCCGTTTTTTTTCTTTTTAACATAAAATGGTATGAAATACATTCCAGTAGTGTAATAGTTGCATTCGCTGAATTTCAGAGTCCCGTGGTGGAAGTGCTGTCCATGTTATGAGAGACCCAGATAGCTTCAGACAGGCAGCACACAGGTTCCACTAACAAAAAAGTTTTAATCCACACCACGACATGCAAACAAAAGTGTTAACCAATGCTTGAGCGGATGCAGCGTTTGTGTGTATATACCTTTAACTATTTCTCTGCCAGCTATTATCCTCATCCTGTAGTAAATGCGCCACGCTAAAATATAGGCATTTTCACTGTGCGTCGTGGTGTTTGCAGGGCTATATCTATATTCTATATTATAGCTATGGAAACAATACTATGGCTCATTTGACAGTAACTATCCCTCGTTCAACATGTGAAAACGAATGAATTTTTTGGCTAATTCCTGGAAACGGCGCTATGGAGCGATATGTGAATTTTGCTAAATGCGTTCGTGTTGCTCGCCTGGACATGCTACTGTTTCCAAATCAAAGGTATATAATAGGTATTATGTTTTTTGATGCTCTGATCACCATCAATGGCATTCGTTTTGAATACTGCATACGCTGATCACCTGGATCGATATGAAATCATTGTAGGATCAATTGACGTCAGATAGTCCTTACCTTTGATCAGGGTTATTCCAAAAAGAATATTCCAATTGTCTGATCGCGATTTCCAGTATTGATGTCCATCGGGTCCCTGACATAATCTGGCACAACACATGCATCGAGGGGCCATGGACGCGTTCCAATGTGATCGGGTGAACCGCTAGACTTGCCTGGACCAGAATTCTCCGCCCGGACGAGATTAGATGTGACACACAGTCTGGAACAGGGTTTCAAAGGGTGGGCGATACTGCACGCTAGGGGTCTCAGTATGGCTTTTAACGGTAACATAGAGGTCCGTGACACTGAATAGAATATTAAAATCGAAAAACGGAAAACGGACCAAATAACGTATATATATACGTGATTGACGTTCAACGGTTGGCGAGCAAGATTTGGCGCAGATTGAGTTCAGGCCTGATGCTACATGTGCGTGTATTTACCTTTAAGACCTGATGCGACGGCTAGGTCATTTCAGACGGTGTCGCCATTTTCAAGGTATGTGAGTAATGAAATGCACTGTGATTAGCTGAAATACATGTGGGGGAATGCTTTGGGATTTTCTTTAAAGGGGAACTATCTTACTATTTCTTTCACTAGTATTTGGGTGATTTTACACAATTCCTGTGAGTCTATGGAACACATCTGTAAGTAAAAAAAATAAAAATAAATGCATTGTTTTGTATTTATAATCTAATCTAATCAAGTACTGTAGAGCAGCAGTTTCTGCCCTTCAAGATTCCAAGCTGTTTTTGGCTGGGCTCCGCCCATACTCGCAATGCGCTTTGAGTGACCCACTGCACTGCACTGGCAGATACCTTTTGGGGGAGAGAGAGATAGAGAGGGACTAATTAATTTCGCTGCGGGGGGGCATAATCCCACGGGACAATGCATTGGTAATTTATTTCAAATGACAATATATACCCCCGTGAATATTATTGCATGGATCGGAATACGCGTGGGAGCGTGCGCAAGGCTATTTTGCAACAGGTTGACGTGATACAGCGAGTACTGATACGAGAGAGAGCGAGAGAGAGAGAGCGAGCGAGCGAGCGAGAGGGAGAGAGAGAGGGAGAGAGAGATAGAGAGAGAGAGATAGAGAGGGAGAGAGAGAGAGGGAGATACATAGAGAGGGAGAGATCGCTCCGAGACGAGTTGCACCGTATGAGAGCCTCTCTCTCCCTCTCTCTATCTGTCTGTCACTCCCTCTCTCTCTCCCTCTCTCTTGAGGAAGTGTCAGTGACAGGGAAACCGCTTCCACATTATTCCCACTCGCTCGGTTGTTGAGCGAATTGTTGATTGTGGGCGGTGGCTACAACCACAGAAGGAGCTGAGGTATGCAGATCATAGGGGTGGACGGTATAAACGGTATACTAAACGGTATGAATTTGCGCTACGGTATGGATTTTGACCGGTAGAGTGACTCTCAAGTAGCAATGACGTAACCACAGTGTGGAGGAGGGGGCTGCTAGGAGTGGAGCTAACGTTAGCTTGCTGAGGCCGGGCTCTACAGTGCGACTATTTCACTCGCATTTGCCCCTAAAACTGGAACAATTATTTAAGAGCACAGAGGCGCACAGAGGCTTTGCATAGTGGGCGTGTCAACGCACAATTGTCATTTCATAATAGACACAGAACAGAGCGGACCTTCAATTCTAGAAGCAAACAAGCTCTTCAGCCCTGCGTGGCACACAGCTGTGTGACAACGTCTTCTCTCGCGAGTCGCGCAGTTTCTATGTGTAATGTAAACTCTGCGACGGATCCAATCGTCTAACATGCTTTGCATCCTCGCCATTCTGGAATGCCCACGTCGCGCTAAAATCTTAAGTAATGTTAACTGTTGATGTAGCCTCAGAAAGCTAACGTTAGATCCACTCCTAGCAGCCTGTTGATGTAGCCTCAGCAAGCTGACGTTGGCTCCACTCCTAGTGGCTCTCTCTCTCACTCTCTCTCCCCCTCCCTCTCTATATCTCTCTCTCTGCTAACAATCCTGATTCGATTCTTGAACCCATTTCATTCCAAAGGAATATATTGATGGACATTAGCTATAGTATATAGGTCAGCAGCTGTAACAGAATATTTTTAAATTTTTTATTATTATGTTTCAACAACGACAAAAAAAGCCAGCGGTGGACCGACATAACAAACGCTGTCACTGTTTACTTGTGTAAGGACATGGTTCCTTTTCAAACTGTCGATAGAAAGGGCTTTAAAGACATGGTCAAAACACGATCCAAGAAAGCATCTGCTGATAGATATACCAGGTCTGTAGTCAGAGGGGACTGTGTAGTCCCAAACAGGAGGTCTGCTTTTAGTCAGACAGCCTTTTCCGTGAGAGCAGCCCACACCTGCAACAGTCTGCCAACACGGCTCAGGGAGTATCAAAGTTACATCTCATTTAAAACTAACTTAAAATCATGGTTGAGAGATGGTCAAGTGTGCGACCATTTTAACTGAGGGGTTGTATTTTAATGTATTTATTTGTATGTATTTTAGGGTATTGTAACCTATACTGATTCCTACTGTGTTTTAATTATTGTACTATGTTTTTTAACTGAGGGGTTGTATTTTAATGTATTTATTTGTATGTATTTTAGTGTATTGTAACCTATACTGATTCCTACTGTGTTTTAATTATTGTACTATGTTTTAATTATTGTTGTGCTCATGTCACCTGCCCCAGAGACTACAGTTGAAAATTAGCCAACTTGGCTAAACTGGCATATTTACAGTCAAATGTTCCTTAATATGCACTGTCTCTGTATTTTAAACCAATAAATACAAATACAAATACATTACCTGCCAGCAGACACTTGAGAAAAGGTTTTGCATTTTCTATTGCAGTTTTGCACAATAAATGTTCTTAAAATAACTCTGTACTATGTGAAATATGTCCTAGTAATACAAGAGTACAGTAATAGCTGCCATACCAGTGTTTTACCCCTTCAGAAGCATTTATATAGACATTTTAAGATAAATTAATATACTGTGATATATACCGTTACCGTCTATACTTCAAATTATACCGTGATATACATTTTAGACCATACCGTCCAGCCCTAGATCAGAATTCTTACACATCAGATACGCTAAATTCAGAATGGCTTGGTTTAGTGGGGGAGGATCTTGTATCATCTGAACTGGAGGAATGAGCCAAAATGAGAATTTGAAACATAGACATGTTGGTACAACCCCACATTGCTAGAAAACAATGCTAAACACTGGAAAAGGCAATTTATAAGATAGTTCCCCTTTAAGAGATTGTGGAGAAAAATTGCATAGGTTTTAATAGGCGTTTTTAGCAGGCGTTTTATGTCTAAATGGGTTAAGAAACAAAAGCTAGCTAATACACTGGCCATCTTTAAGAAACAAAAAGCTAGCTAACACGCTGGCCTTTTTTAAGAAACAAAACAGCTCCAAGATATGGCGTTGGTCTGAGAGAAGAATCAAGGATCGGTAATACACAAGAATAAGGCAGAACAGGGGCGTAACTAAGGGTGGGGACATCGGAAAATGTCCCCTGCATGGTTTCAGATTGCAGTTATTGTCCCCCCCACGTTTTTACCGTCCAAAAACAATGTTACATGATAATAAACGGTGACGCGACGCGGCACTTGGACCACATGGAAACACGGCTGCTTGTTCCATCTGAAGACCTGAGCCATTGTCATGCAGGGCTGTCTATCTGTATGTCATACTGTATATGTTACGATGAATTGAAAATGGGGGACCCTGATGTAAACAAGACAAAAGTCTTTCTCTGGTCTGCATCCCCTTAACAATTGTATGTATTGAGCTGTACTGTACTGTACCCATTCTGCAATCTGTTAATAAAGTTTTCATTCATTCATGCAAAGACAGGTAGCCAGGTGATTCACCTGGCGAGGCACGCGCTACGTACCGACCACAGCTGTCTTCGCATAACAACAGCCATGTCGTCAGGTGTGCTCAAATACCCCTCCCCTCAAAGTTTGGTGTGAAACTGTGAACGATGGTCTGTGTCACTGTGATTGCCATGAAATGCAACAGCATTGCTTGGTGTCTGTGAAATATCTGTCTATGACCTTGTTGTATTTAAAAGCCTAGGCTGTTGTTTTATACATTGTAGATAATAAATAGCGCGATCCCTCTCTCTCTCTCTCTATCTCTCTCTCTTTTTTTATCTACGAAGGGGGGGGTGTTTCTATAATACAATTCACTTATGACAAGCGGCGCGAGTCTCGGAACGTGCAGAGAGAGAGAGAGAGCGAGAGAGCGAGAGAGAGAGAGAGAGCGAGAGAGCGAGAGAGAGAGAGAGAGAGAGAGGGGGGGGGGGGGGGGCTATACGGCCGCAGCGGCACCCCCTCCAGCGGATTCCGATCTCAGTCCTGGTCCTGGACAAGGCCTGGCTCCACGATGACCACCTCTTACAAGAGGCGCCACCGCCTGGGAAAATGCGTATTGCACACCTGGTATTAGGCACGCCCCCTAATCTGTCCCCCGCACCACTAGCAACAAAGTTACGCCACTGAGGCAGAACCACAGGTCTCTGTAAGTCAGCTAATGCTTAACAGCTAAACAGCCTGTATTGTACCCATTCTGCAATCTGTTAATAAAGTTTTCAATCAATCAATCAAGCACTCAGGCATCAGCAGAGGTGCGACAGGAAGAAATGCCTCTCAGGTTTCAACATCAACCTGTCTCCAAACTAACAGCTAGTTGTACCTTTGTGCCCAAGGATAATTCCAGGGCAGGGATTTTCTTTTGGGATTTCTCCGCTATCCTAGCGTTTTCCCTTTCTGAGATGGTATCCCAGGCCACATCAAACATTCCGTCCAGGACTTTGGCAATCAGACGGAATGGCTGGCGTCGTTCAGGATCTGTCAAAGGACTCTCCTCCTCATTCTCACGCTGGTCAACTTCCAAGAGATCTGGGACAGCCACCCGATCGGTCCTGGCGTACACAGACATTCTGAGGGGGGAAATGACTGTTTTAGTTATTGCTTGAATTATGTTACTTACTGACTGTTGTAGTTGAGGGTATGCTGTGTAGAGCGTAGTTTATTTGACCGTCAATGCACAACATAACTGTAAATGTTTCAGGGTTAGCCTAATTTTTTTTTACATGTGTAGTAGTCCCTGACCAGAAAACTGCTACATTACTTATGCACTCCCTCATCTCCCTGTAGGCCTGCTGTAACTGTTATCAATGAATGGTAGCAAGCCAGACAGGTATTTAATGTTAAATGACGTCACCAGAGTGTTATGCTTGTCTAGGCCGACATTAGCCCGTCTGTCTCTGAACTCTTTTCACCCCTGGCTGTTTGGCAGCGAGCAGACAGATTGATTGATTGATTGATTGATTGATTGATTGATTGACTGCTGGGCTAATGTCGGCCTAGTCAAGCATAACACTCTGGTGACGTCACCAACTAATGTTAGCTCGGTTGTTTAATGTTAACTTAACCGGCGTTGAGTTCACTATAAATAGACAGGTGTTAGTATAATGACGTTAACGTAACGTTAGCTATTAATGTTAGCTAAGTTAGTCAAAGGGGAGCGAAGAAAAGTTAACGTTATTATAGGAATTGCGGACATTTTTATTATGTTACCCATACCTGTCAACCCTCCCGTTTTCCCCGGGATTCTCCCGTATTTCAACCTTCTCTCCCGCTGTCCTCCGTTAAAATATTTTCCCATATTTTTCCATTTTTTTTTTATTTATACAAAATGGCTGCAATTCCCCTTCATGACGAAAGGTGGCAGCAGTGTAGATTAGAACGTTAGCACAGGAAGTCAGACCGGAAGACGGTTGCGACCCGAAGAAGAAGAGCGACCGAATAAAGGAGGGTTATTAGCGCGAAATGTATTACATTCTACGATTGTGCGGTTCCACCAGAAAAGAAAGCCTGATAAGAACAGATTTTTTCATTTGAAAAAAAGTTTATTGTCACACTTGATCTTAGCGAAAAGGCAGAGAAGCGATACCGACAAACTTCTTCTTCTTCTTCTGGTTTTTATTGGCGGTTGGCACAAACGTTTTGGTGCATTACCGCCACCTACTGAAATGGAGTGTGGATCTAGATGGATTATGCACATGATAATTACTATTGACTACTCTATATCCTACCACTCAAACCTGTACTATTTAGAAAATAAAAAATTGCCCTGTACCCCACATTCCCTGAGCTCACTTTTCTCACCTCCAGCTTGATGTGTTCTCTCTCCAACCTTTCTTTGAGGATCTGTCTCTCTTGTTTGTATTTGCTACACTCCACTAACACATGCTCCACTGTTTCCTGCCTACTACAATACTCACACCTACCAGTCTCATGTTTGCCCATTATCCTAAGTGTACTATTTAGCCCAGTGTGTCCAAATCGCATTCTTGAAACAATAACTTCTTCCCTCGTACCTCTGCCCACATCTCTCATTTTCCCTACTGCCCTCTGGACATTATAAAAATGCCTACCTTTATTTCCTTTATCCCACTCCTCCTGCCACTTCTTTTTTATTTCACATTTAATTATGCTCTTAACTTCTGCCTTGCTGTAACTCACATCCAGATTTATTTCTATTTTATTAGCTGCTTCCTTTGCGAACTTATCCGCCAGTTCGTTCCCCTCCACCCCTATATGTGCTGGCACCCAAATCAATCTCACATCTGATCCTATTCTCCTCACCCTAAAAATCGCCTGTGCTATTTCCAAAATAATATCCTGTCTTGTTTCTGACTGTGTATGTTTTATACTAATTAATGCACTACTTGAATCTGACGCTATTAACACCTTGTTTGACTTGATTGTTTCCACTCAATTGATAGCTAACAAAATAGCCATCAACTCACCCGTGTACACAGACAATTTATTACTCCCCCCCAGCCTTTACCATAATATTTATTTCTGGGCTTATAAATGCAACCCCCACCCTGTTACTGGTTGTCTTTGAGGCTTCCTTTCTATATAACTATTGACTTCATATTTATCTAACACTTCCTCCTCACCTCTCTCCCTCCTTCTTTCCAATAAAAAAAATCAACCTCCACCTCCTCAAACAACCATGGTGGAACAGCAGACAATGGTACCGCCGGGCTTATCACCATCTCCCCTATCCCTATCTCACTACTTGCATTCCCTATTGTCCACCCAAAACTCTTGAACTCTTTCTTTTCTTTTTCTTGACATGCTAGTAATACCTTTTGAGTGGGGTGATTCTCGTTATGGCCCTTTAGGTTTACGCAATATGTTAACGCCATTTGATTTCTTCTGAACTCCAAAGGTGCTTCTGTAACGGAGGTACCGCAGTATATCCACAGTCACGGGTACAAGTAGTGAAGTGGCTGTGGATGGTAAGCGGTACTGCAAGTAAACTCACTCCCCAGAGGCATCCAGACCCGGAAGCAGGAAGTGAATTCACTTCTTGCTTAGTGGTCTGTGATGCCGCCCGCGATGCGGCCGTCCGGGGTTCAACTCCCACTCAGGGCGATCCCTTAACAGGGGTCGAATCGACTAAACACACAACGCAGACAAGATCAGACCGGCTACACTTCATTTACTTCCACTTGCAATGCAGATACTGGGGTTGTTCTGATCGCGCCACAGCACAGTCTTAATGCCTGATACTGAATTGTATCTAGTTTTTATTTTTTATTATCTTTTTCCCCCTCCTTCTTTTTCCGATTTTTCTCCCATCCCACTGTTAGTCGTTATGCCAATTCCCAACCCCCTTCCTGGTTGTTGCGCACTTTCCCCTACTGTTGGTCAGAGAGGCCGGAGACTGTCACATGCTTTCCTCCGACGCATGTGCAGCCAGCCGGCAGCCAGCCTGGCCGGCCGCGCAGATTCTCACCGGGAGAGTGTAACGTGTGGAAGGTCGCACTACCTCTCTCCAGATCCTACCCTTGCTGAGCAGGCGCCCCGACCGAACTGTAGGGGTCGCTGTCCACAACGCCCAGGACCCACCCACGGCTCCCCTCCCCCTAACTCAGCCAAACGAGTTAGTATAGCGATCAGCCCGAGCCAAGGCAATGCTGACTCTCCGGGAGTCGAGACCGCAGCCTCTTGCATTGGTGACAAGCACAATCTCCGCTACGCCACCTGACCGCCCTGTATCTAGTTTCTTTAATAATGTTTTTGATGCAGACTGATATACGATGCAGCCATAGTCTATAGCAGACCTAATTAATCCTATATACACAGTTTTCAAAGAATTCCTACCTGCTCCCCACCCCCTACGAATCAGGCATCTTACAATATTCAATATTTTTTTACATTTAGCAACAACTTTCCCAATATGGGTTGCCCAAGTAATTCTTTTACTTGGGCAACTCTCTCTAAACTTTCCCCATATAATTTTTTATTTTTATTTTTTTAATATCCTCAAACTAAATCCTCAATTTGAATAAAGTGATTAATCTGATTAAATTAGTATTTTTTCTTTTATTAAATCAACTTTCCAGCCCCCTGTCAACTGTCAAATGATGTCAACTGTCAACCTGAATTAACATTCAGTATTCAATATTGTCTGATTCAATATTAACATTCAGTATTCAAGTAGAACAGCTAGCTAGCCGTTGTGGACACTCACCTTTCCACAGCAAAACGGTAGGCAAGGCACCTTGGTTGAGAAATGCAGGTTTCAATCTATGTTGTTTAGTCTATCTGTTCAGTACTGTTCAGTACTGTTTCAAGATGCACAATGAGTTCTAGAATGTTTGATTATGACATCATACTGAGACATCACAAATGTTCTAGAATGTTCTATTATGACATCATACTGTGACATCACAATGGAACATGTTTGAGTCCATTTGAATATTATAGTTTCAAGTTTCAAGTTTCTTTATTATTTGTCATACAGAAATACAGAATACTTTGCATGAAATGTTTCTTCCTGTTTCGCTCCTGAGAGTGTGCTAGATAATAATAAGATAGTATAAATAAGTATAATAAGTAAAAAAATAGAAAGTCAAGAAGTCAAGTAAACACAAGTGTAAACAACAATTGTTCAGTATACCTCTATATACAGTATGCACATCTGGTACAAAAATGGTGAGGTATAGCTTAGCTTGTGGTGCCACCTTGTGGTGGTGAGGTGCAATAAGGAATAAGGAAGAGATGTGCAATTCTCTTACCAATAATATAAATATAAAGTGTAAAGTGTAAAAGTGTAAAGTGTGGAAAAGTGGGTGCTACAGTGTGTTGTTTATTAAAGTGAGTGTGTGTGTGCTGTGGGTGTGTTGATGGCTTGTTATTGTTCATTGTTCAATCATTGTTCATTGAGCAATCATTGTTCATTGAGCATCCTGATGGCCTGGGGATAGAAGCTCCTTCTGAGGGCCCTTTCTCACTCACTGCTCTGTGTCGAATCAGACCCGGCTGGCATCAGAAAAGGGTGTGTCTGTCTGAGTGAGAACGCTGTCCCCCGTCCCCGCCCCCCCGCTGATTCGTCCCCGGGGGCGCTGAACCTGGACCGATGAAATAGGTGGTCTCAGGTGCGCACTAGTGGGGGCGGTTAGGCCTGGCAATTTTGTTTGCCATTGCTATGTCTATACATTGTTCGAATGCATTTATTTCTATTAGACCAGTGGTGCCCAACCAGTCGGCCGTGGTCGACCAGTAGATCAATGACATGCAATATAATTGCCACAAGCGATGGGATAATGTTAGCTTCTGAACAGGCTAGCTAACTAGCGTTAGCCGTTAGCCATTGCTGTATACTATACTTTCTTGTTCGAATGCATTTATTTCTATTAGACCAGTGGTGCCCAACCAGTCGGCCGTGGTCGACCAGTAGATCAATGACATTCAATATAATGCATATAATCGATGCAGCAATGTTACTAGTAAAGGCTAAGCTAACTAGCGTTTAGCCGCTAGCTTAGCGCTATCGTTAAAACGCTCAAAAGCGGACTCTACAACACCATCCATTCGTGATAAAATGGGGTGGGTTATATTGACAAGGCTTGACAACAGAGGTTCAAATATAACTTCATATTTATTAGTTATTTGTTTCTTTATATCAGCATCCATTCTCCAGTCTCCGTGTTAACACTTCCTGTGTTTACATTTCGAGCGTGACATCATCGACTACGGCAAGCTTACAAGCTCAAAACGCAAACCGTAAACAAAACCCAGAGCGCACCAAGACTGAAGTGTGTACACAAACTAGAGGGGGGAGAGGGGGGGGGGAGTTCGGCACGGAACTCGGAATGAGGACGGCACGGAGCTGATTCGACCCCGATGTTGAGTGAGAAAGCCCCCTTAGTCTCTCTGTGCTTGCCATGAGACTATGGTATCGCTTGCCTGACCGCAGCAGTTCAAAGAGGCAGTTGTATATAAATTATATATATGGTAAGGCTGCCCCCGAAGCCTGTTTTTGGGATTCAAACTTCGTCAGGGTTCTTCAAACGGACGTTCGAACCTTCGTTTTTAATTTTTTTTTATCCTCAAACTAAATCCTTCATTTGAATAAAGTGATTCAAACTTCGTCACGTTTTTTCGAACGGACATTCAAACCAATTCGTTTTTAATTAAAACATTTAAATTAAATAAAAGATTTATATTTTTTTTGTATTTTTTTTTGTATATCCTCAAACTAAATCCTCAATTTGAATAAAGTGATTAATCTGATTAAATTAAATGAGGGTATGCTGTGTAGAGCTTAGTTTATTTGACCGTCAATGCACAACATAACTGTAAATGTTCCAGGGTTAGCCTGAAAATTGTGTAGTCCCTGACCAGAAAACTGCTCAATTACTTATGCACTCCCTCATCTCCCTGTAGAGTAGACCTGCTGTAACTGTTATCAATGAATGGTAGGGTCACACTAAGTTAACCACAGAAATAAAAGTATTCATTATTCTAGATATAATTAAGTTAATATAACTACTCCCCTCTCTTGGCGACCACTGGTTATACTTCTGTGCTGCAAGCCAGACAGGTATTTAATGTTAAATGACGTCACCAGTGTTGAATGATGAATGAATGAATGAAAACTCAATACACACAATTGTTAAGGGGCTGCAAACCAGAGAAAGACGTTTGTCTTGTTTACATCAGGGTCCCCCATTTTCAATTCATATAGTGAATAGTCTGTCTGCTCGCTGCCATTGGCGACGTTAACTAATGTCGGGATAGTCAAGCATAACACTCTTGTGACGTCACCAACTAACGTTAGCTCGGTTGTTTAACGTTAACTTACCCGGCGTTGAGTTCACTATAAATAGACAGGTGTTAGTATAACGACGTTAACGTAACGTTAACAGCTATTATTAACGTTATCTAAGTTAGTCAAAGGGGAGCGAAGAAAAGTTAATAACGTTATAGGAATTGCGAAAGTGTTTATTATGTTACCTCTCTCAGCCAAACTTTAGTCTAGAAGACACCGAAACTAAATGTTTTCAGTGGCTAACAACGTGACGTTACCTTAGCTATCCAAACTTGGTAATAACTTAATAACTTTTATTATTACCTTCGTCTCTTTTCGTCCCTGTGAGTTCAGCGGTGATGGGTCGTCATGGCAACGGAGTCTCCACGCCCCGCCCACACTGCCGCGCAGCCGCAGTGTCGAGGTCAATAGTACCTCCATGATCGAGGTAAACTGTGTTTAATTATTTTTTTTATTTAAATCACCATATTTTTTTACAGAGTTTTTTATGACCGATCAAATGAATGGCCACTTATGAGGGATATTGATATGGGGCCAATATCATCATAGCATTAGCCTGTAAAGGGATGATCAATCATGATGGGGGACCCTAATGTAAACAAGACGAAAGTCTTTCTCTGGTCTGCATCCCCTTAACAATTGTATGTATTGAGCTGTACTGTACCCATTCTGCAATCTATTAATAAACTTTTCAATCAATCAAGCAATCAATCAATCAATCAATCAATCAATCAATCAATCAATCAATCAATCATGTCAGTGGCACTGTGTTCCAGAATGGACAAATCCATGGTCCAGATTGCATCTCCTGGGAATGTTCAGACATGGGCTGCTGCCACTTTCCCTCAAGATTGTGAAATGAAATGAAACAAAACAAAAATGAAACATGCTGTTTTATGCAGAGATTGCAGAGACAGACAGCACACGCAGGCAGATAACCTTGAAGCATGTTCAAGATGTCCCAAGAAATCCCTTGGGGGGGGGGTCTGGCATTCTAATAAATAAAATGGAGTGCATCTGCACACATATCAGTCTGCAATCAGGAGTGGCTTGAGGAAATAGTGCTAGTTGAAGATGGACTGAGCTTGGAGTGCCTACATAATATTTCACGCTCCATTTTAGTCTTCTTAAAATGGCTTATGGGAAATAAATACACACCAACAGGATTTGGTGCTATAGTATATTATGAAGGAATCAGCTTAATTTATTTATTTTTAAATCCCCATAGGGCACCATCATCAAAGCCTTCACATGACCCCCCCTACCTAACAGTTGCCTTCTACCAAAAACTCCCTCCTATGAACTGCATGGATTGCGCTGAGAAAGGACTCTACTGATGATGATCTGAACTATTTTAAGCAGTTTCTTGGTAAAATTAGGAGCCAATTGAACTACTACTGTTCTTTAGGGGGAGATGCCGTTAAATTGGGACTCTTCCCCCCCCCCACTATCAACACGTGAGACTTATCTGAGCCTTCGGTTGTTACACAATCTGATAGCTGTGTCAGGAGCCAGACCGCTTGGTTTTTTAAGGTTATACGCATAGAGTACAACAAACAACAAACATCTACCCAAGAGTTTGGGTCCATCTTTTTAGCTTCACTTTGTTTGGTGAATTACAACGGAAAGCGAACGGTGGTATGAATACATACAAAATATTCACTGCAACGAGATATCACTAATCCTATACAGCACCGTTCTCTGGCACCAAGATGGGAGCTAGGACATCCTGTTGTAGTCTTCTACTAATGCAGTGAGTGAGCACATGCATGGTTTCATGAATAGCCTAAGTCATTCATATTATGACTTTATACACTGTGGCCTTGGCACAAAGCTAATTACTCCGTAAAGCTCCCATATCTGACGTTTCCTCTCCACTCCCACTCATACAGTACTGTACTCTGATGAAGGTCTGTGAGGACTGAAGCATTAGTAGATCAGACACGTTATGTCCTTACTGCCAGAGCAGTGAGCAGGAGAAAGCCTGGATGAAATGGAAACAGCCTGGGACTCGGTACAGGAGTACTTTATGTTTTACGCATAGATACGAGCCTCATGTTTTAAACCTTTCTCTATGATGTAGTGTAGTCAATACAATAAAGGCTTTTCAATCTACATTTAGAACATGTCGATATCACTTTTCCTTCTCTGAAGAGCGCCTTCAATGAACTGAGCACTTTCTCTGAGCATCAGTCACTTTTGCTAACCCTTTGAGTGCTTTCCCAGATTTCTTTATAAAATGTTAAGATTCTTATTCTTACCTCTTACAAAATACCTGATTGTTGTTGTCTCTGCTTTCATCTCCATCTGTCTGTCTCACTATGTCTGTCAGTTAAGAACAGTTTAGAATACAGTTTGAGTCTTAATTTTGTTAAGAATATAGGACAGGCATGTATAAGCATTATGCATTCAGTCTGTACCTTTTCAGTCACTGTAAAAATCAAATATTGTTAAATTATTGTGCATATTGTATTGTGTGAGATGATGACTGAATAAACTACTACTACTACTAGTTAACCCTTTCACAACCACACTAGGCGGTTAACGGTCTGTAGTGTGGTAGTCAAAGGGTTAAGCTGGAGCTCCGCTGACATATTTCTGGGTCATGTTTTTCTTTGTCTTTCAAACATGAATCCAGTAATAATGACATCCATGTATCCCACGTTGCTCTGTGAGAGGCTGCTATTTGGGCTCTGCAGGGTATCTCCAAAGGAAGATGAAATCTGGTGAGGTTGATGGGTCACAAACTTGTACACGATAGTGCCCTATAATGCTCCCAGTGCCCTATAATGCTCCCAGTGCTCTCTAACAATCCCAGTGCCCTATAATGCTCCCAGTGCTCTCTAACAATCCCAGTGCCCTATAATGCTCCCAGTGCTCTCTAACAGTTGTAAAATGTCTTTGCACCGCTGTTACCAATATTATAATCATACATTTATTGGATTTAGCATTTAGCCAAATCAAAATGACTTCAGAGATCACTTCAGGAGTTAGTCTACTCATCCAGGGGGGCTGGTTACATCATCCGTCATTGTTGAAAAACAATATTAATCTTTTGATCTGAAATTAAAATCTTGTGATTTTAAAGTCAAATGAAACCCTTACCCGTTACCTTAAAATTACAAAAGTATTGGGGCGGTCAGGTGGCGTAACGGAGATTGCGTTCGTCACCAACCCCGGAGCGGCTGGATTCGCCTGTTAGAGTCCAGCTCACAGCTCCGGGGTTGTCACCAGCTTGGCTGGCCGTTCACACTAATACAATTGGCAGTATTAGAGGGTGGGAGAAGCTGGCGGGGTGGGTCCGGGTCGTTGTAAACAGCGACTCCTACAGTTCGGTCGGGGCGCCTGCTCAGCGCGGATAGGATCTAAGGGGGATAGTGTGATCCTTCCACACGCTATGCCCTCTCAGTGAGAATCCGCGCTGCCAGGTGAAAAGAAGCGGTTGATTGGCTGGACGTGTGTCGGAGGAAGCACGTGGTAGCCTCCACTCTCCCAGACCGACTGTGGGGGGTAAGTGCGCAGCGACCAGGAAGGGGATTGGGAATTGGCATAACGACTAACATTGGGATGGGAGAAAATCGGAGGAAAAAGGAGGGGGGAAAAGATAAAAAAGATAAAAATAAAATTACAAAAGTATTATAGAATTTCCCCAAAACATTTGCCACTGTACTGTACATTGTGTATGATTGAAATTAAGATAAGACGAAATAGTCTTTTCCATTAACAAAATGCAAATAAATTATTCATCATCTATCCGTGGCGGACTGTCTGCAAGAGAAGAAATTAGTTGTAACTTTATCATAGAAAACTCTAGAACCAAACCATCTTAAAATAACCTTTTTTTTATTCCATTGAACTTCAACAACAGGACAAGAGAAAGTACACATTTGTAAAATGCAATTTATAAACAATGCAATTCAATGCATATTCTCACCTCTCGTGCTACCTGCTGTGAATTAAATGGAGTTTGGATTCCCCTCAGAGCAGGTAGCTATACTTGGTAATAAAAACACGTACGTTGTGCAGTACAGTGGGTAAGCTTCTCAACGCTTCACACTAGTACAGGGAGTGGAGGGGTTGTGTCTCACGGTCCAGTTATTATTACTATGTGATAAAAAAAAAAAAAAATCAAAGATCAATTAATTCGATTTAGTATTTTTTGTAGAACAGCTGTCCAAAGACTGAAAGACCAATGATTAATTGACCTACTGTACTTCCAAATCACCGTTAATTATGGTCTTCAATCAAACGCTGTGGCATCTGACTGTAATAAACACTATCGCACCATTTCACCATTTAGGTTTTACCTGAACGGGAATGTGACTGAGTCCTCTCATTTTGAAATGGGCAAATTATTTTGTGTATGCGCATGGAACAGACAAATGCTCTGATATCAGAGCCATATTCATTCATTTGAATTGCATTGACAGCAAGGATTTGGTTAGGAATGCTGCCGAGGTATAACTGCAGTATTATATGATTTATATGATGATAATAATATCCTGATGATAAGCCAACCAGATTGTTTGTCTTAATCCAAGAATGGTACTGTCAAATAATGAGTATAAACCAAGATTATAGATGCAATCGATAGTAGGCTGTGGTTAGCGCCAGTCTTGCATCAGCCTGTGTGCAGAAAAACCTTGTGTGGAAAGCAAAGGACTAGATAGAAAAAGTCAAGAACATCATTGAAATGTGTAATCTGTGTGCAACTCATGCCTTCATTAACGATGCATTCGTTTTTGAACAGTGAAATGGTGAAGACATTTTTGAACCTGTGAAACACCTATGAGTAATGCAAGGCAGATAACATGTCTTACATAATATTGGCAGTGTATTTATATAAATAAAAATAAAAGATATAAAAGTCAACTTCCCTTAAGGCATCGATGTTATTGACTGCGTATGAACATTCAGTACAAAATGTACAACCACAATGAGCAGTTCTAATAGGGTAGCTATTGGGATGAATATTTTTCAGTTTGGGTTAGTGCAAAAATGTAACCCTTGCACTCAAGAACCATATAAGTCTGTTTTGAACATGTTTGGACAGCCCATGTATTTGCAGTTGTGAAAATTAATTGAAATCACTTGGGAGTGTGAATGTGATGTTTCAGATTACAATGAACCACTCAACCTTGACTGTCTTCAATTATGAGTGAACACAATTTAGATAATAATAAAGTTTGGAAATATTGTTCCTCTGAAAACTTCAAACACTTATATGGTTCTTTGTCTGCAAGTGTGAATGTAGAACATAATGGAGACGGAAGGTTACCAAACCCACCACTCAAGATCTGAACCTGGTTAATAACATTAACCCTTTCAGGTGTGTATGCTTTGTGGAATGTCTTCCATCATAGAATGAACCGTACCGGTTTCATTATTAGAATGTTTAAATTCTCAAAAAATCAAATCCCACATGTCAGATTCCAGACCCAAAGTGTGGCTCCCTGATGGCCGACTGTCTAGGTGCAGGCCAGGCCGATCCCGAGGCCTGTATTTATCAAACATTAAGAACAGTAAGGTACTGACCCAGGATCTGACTTCTCAGGTCCATATAAACCTCACTATGGCTGGTCCCAGATCAACAGTCGTACTTAATGTTAACGTTGGGGTGAAGGGGGTCAGGGGCTCATCTCTGCGTGTCTTTGGTCTTTGGTTGATTGATTGATTGAAAACTTTATTAACAGATTGCAGATTGGTGATGTGTGACGGATGAAGAGATGGAGACATTGTACGATACATGGTGTTTGGTTTACAGTTTGTGTCGTCTACGAGCTCTTGCTCCTTGTTCTAGTAGCTGCTTTTAAACTAAACACTTGGATCTAGTGCGCAGAGGTTCAGAGGGGGGCGGGGGAGGGGGCACACACATCTAAAAACCCAGGGGAGAAGAAGAAAAGGCTTCAAATAAATATATCAGTAGTTCAAAGCATTACGAAAGTGAGATAAAAGACAGCGACTGTGACCGTTTGTCATTTGGACAATACTTTGCACTAGATTGGAAATGGGGACAATAAGTGAATGAGGCAGATTTCCCCCCAGATCCATGCACCAGTCATTGACATTGGCCTCGTTGGTCCCCTCATTGCCATTAAAGTGTAAGAAGAGGTGAGCGCAATAAATACTTTGTATCGTTGTGATTAACTTGAAGTGTAGTGTTTCTAACATCAATATATCATTGTTAAAATGTATTTGGACAGCTTGGTATGATCACCTTAAGAAGATGAGACTAATGGCGAGAAGACGGGTAGTCTTTATGTAACGACCGCAATTTTGTGGTCATGTTTCTAAAAACTAAGGCCATAATCATTTCCCATGAACCCTGTTGCTTCCGGTCGCAAAAAAAAAAGGACGTTGCCACTGTTGCATCTCCCCTAGTGTGTTTGTTTATATCTGAGTCCAGTGACAAAGAAAAATGAGAGAAGACCCCATCAAGGGGTCAGGTATGCTGTATGCAGTATTATACCAAGCGATAAATATGAATGTGATTGTGAGATTATATATATTATATTGATGTTAAAATCCTTCATATAGCTGCTTAAAATGTAAAGCAGAGTCTCTCGGCCTAAGTGTGCTTATGAATGATCCAGTGTGACAATAACTCTCAACTGTCCAGCTGTATATTTCCTAACAGCCGCACTGCTCTGCAGATCCAGTTGCTTTCAAACAGTCCTCAATCAGTTCTAGAAGGTGAATGTGTGGTGCCACATGTGGTGCTGGAACAATTAATCTTCAAACGATACACTTGCCTTGCCAGTCAAATACCAGTTGTACTTCCTCAACGGTGGGCGATCCGAGTTAGCCCAGACATATAGGAACATAAAAGGGAATAAGTTAAAATCATCAACAAAATGGCCGACAGTGACATTAGTTTGAAAAGGGTATGAACAAAAAAACTAAAATTGTATGTTCATGGTACATTAACCTCCAAACAAATCCATTTTACAACCAAAAAAAATAAATAAAGTGGAATCGCCAAAATGCAATAACAAAATAGCCTTTTGTTTTTCACTTGGACTTTGTATGTTGATATACAGGCGGCATCTCTCGGCAGTGATTACAGTGTATAGGCTCATAGAAACCACGGGAGATGAGTCGTGTTGTTTTTTTAACCATCGACATCAATCGACCATCACAGGCTGTGTTTTACCGCACTTTGAGTCGTCAATCAAAAACTTCCAGAGAGAGAGAGAGAGAGCCTGAAGTGAAAATGCATTTTCTTTTAAGCCAGTGTTCTTTATGCAAAGAAGAGTCACCGGTCTGAAGATATCACTGGTCCCACGCAGCACAGCAGCCGGAGCTGATACTATGAAGAGGGCTGCTCCAGGAGCTGCTGCTATGAAGAGGGCTGCTCCAGGAGCTGCTGCTATGAAGAGGGCTGCTCCAGGAGCTGCTGCTATGAAGAGGGCTGCTCCAGGAGCTGCTGCTATGAAGAGGGCTGCTCCAGGTCGTAGTCTGTGAGGAGCTGCTTGATGTGGGACAGTTTCTGATGGAGATATTCACAGCGCTTCTTCTCTTCCCGGTAATCTGGGAACTTCTGCGGAGATGGGAGAGGGCGTTATTTATGTTATAATTAGGGATGTCCGATATATTATCGGCTGATTTCGGCATTAAAATATCGGTATCGGTTTTCAAAAGAAATATTTTTTATTTGTATTTTTTACATTTCTATAACCTTTATTTAACCAGGCAAGCAAGTAAGAACAAATTCTGATTTTATTTATTGTCAAAAGTATGCATAATGTTGTGTTAATTCCACAACAAGAGATATGTAATGTTAATTACCTGAAATTATTCCGTTTTTTTGGGGGGGAAACCCTGCATATATCGGTATCGGTCGATATCGGTTGATATCGGTTTCGGAAATTAAGAGTTGGACAATATCGGTATATCGGTATCGGTAAAAAAGCAAATATCGAGCATCCCTAGTTTGTACTATTACCATGTCCATACCTGTACCTCCCCTCCCCCATGCTGCTATGATGCCCAAATTTGTCAATACATTTGTCAATTAAATCAACAAATTGATTACGTTGACAAATTATTTGACAGTCAGAATGTCTTTAGTTGAGGACAATCCTAGAAGTATCTATAATTGAAGCCTTAAAGGAGGATGTCACCCATTTAAAGAATTCAGACATGTTCTTACTGTGCCCGCCCCCCCCCCCCCCCCTCCCCCCCCCCCAGGTCAGTTCAGTCAGAACCATCCAATCGGTGATGAAAGATCTAGGGCTGCTCCATAAACAATGAATCTGACTTTATGATCCATACAATGTTTGAGCTCTTACACCAAAATGAGGTTCATATTCTAGCACAATCTCATCAGCTTAAAGGGATATTCCTCAAGTTCAAGTTCAAGTTCTTTAATAGTTGTCATACAGAAGTACAGAATACTTTCATACAAAATGCTTCTTACTGTTACGCTCCAGAGACTGTGCTAGACAAGATAGTATCAAATAACATAATAACATAATATAGCATGAATTTAGAAGAAGAAAATGAGGTCACAGTGTTCGGTATAGACATATGTACAATGTTCTGAGTTACCATATAATATACAATACACAATACTATGCAGTGTACTAATGTACAGTACTATCTAGTGCAAAGCAGAAATGGGATGAGGTACAATTTTAGGTACAATTTACAGTAAGGTGTACGAGTTGTAGTGCAATCCTTCATCCATAAATATAAAGTGTGGGGAGTGGGTGCTACAGTGTGTTTGTTTAAAGTGGGTGTGTGCTATAAGTGTGTGGAGTGGGTGCTACAGTGTGTTTGTTTAAAGTGAGTGTGTGCGTGTGGATGTGTGTGCTATGTGCGTTTGGTGGTTGTTGTTGTGTAGTGTTCATTCATTGTTCGTTTAGCAGCCTGATGGCCTGGGGATAGAAGCTTCTTCTGAGTCTTTCTGTGCTCGCCTTGAGACTCCTGTATCGCTTGCCTGACGGCAGCAGTTCAAAGAGGCAGTTGTTCGGGTGACTGGAGTCTTTAATGATTCTCTTAGCCTTGCCCTTGCAACGCTTGTAGTAAATGTTCTGGAGGGTGGGGAGCCCCCCTCCAATTGTGCGTTCGGCTGAACGTGTCACTCTTTGTAGTCTGCTTTGGTCTTGTGCAGTGCTATTCCCAAACCAGGAGGTGATGTTGCCGGTCAAGATGCTCTCTATTGTACATGAGTAGAAGTTCTTAAGGATCTTCTGGCTGACTTGGAACTTCCTTAGGCGCCTGAGGAAGTAGAGGCGTTGTCGTGCCTTCTTCACAACACTGTTAATGTGTGTGGTCCATGTCAAGTCCTCGGATATGTAGGCTCCGAGGTACTTAAAGCTGTTGACTCTCTCAACCGGTGCCCCGTCGATGCTGAGGGGGCTGTAGTCCTTGACCCCCGACCTCCTGAAGTCCACAATCATCTCCTTTGTTTTGCTGACGTTCAGGGAGAGGCTGTTTTCCTGGCACCATCCCGCCAGGACCTTGACCTCTTCCAGGTAGGCCCTCTCGTCGTTGGCAGAGATCAGGCCCACCACCACTGTGTCGTCAGCAAATTTGACGATTGTATTGCTACTCCGCTGAGCCACACAGTCGTGTGTGTACAGGGAGTAGAGGAGGGGACTCAGAACACAGCCCTGGGGGGCCCCTATGTTGAGGGTGATGGATGAGGAGGTGCAGTTGCCTGCTCTCACCACCTGGGGTCTGCCAGTCAGGAAGTCCAAGACCCACTGGCAGAGGTCATAGCCCAAGCCCAGGTCCCTGAGCTTGGCTATGAGTATGGAGGGGACTATGGTATTGAATGCCGAGCTGTAGTCGATGAATAGCATTCTCACATAGTTCCCCTGCCTCTTGTCCAGGTGTGATGCTGCTGTGTGCAGCACATGGGATATGGCGTCCTCCGTGGACCTGTTGGGGCGGTATGCAAATTGCAGGGGGTCCATGTTGATGGGGAGGGAGGAGCAGATGTAGCCCTTTACTAGCTTCTCGAAGCACTTCATGGCTATGGAGGTGAGAGCTACAGGGCGGTAGTCGTTGAGGCAAGCAGGCTTGGATTTTTTGGGTACAGGGATAATAGTGGACTTCTTCAGGCAGGTGGGGATGACAGCCTGTTCTAAGGACAGGTTAAATATGTCAGTGAATACTGGGGCCAGTTGGTCGGCACAGACTTTTAGGACGCGGCCGGGGATGCCGTCTGGACCTGCTGCCTTCCTGATATTCACTTTTTTAAAGGTCCGCCTCACCTCATGCTCTGTTACCCTGAACACTGCGCCTCCATCAGCAGCCGACCCCCCCCCCCCCATTGCCGAGGCTTGTGAGCTGGTGTTGTTATTACCAGCATCAAACCTCGCATAGAAGGTATTGAGGTCATTTGCTAAGGAGATGTCACTGTTCAGTTTGAGGGAGGCGCCTTTGTAGTCTGTCATCGTTTTGAGCCCCTGCCACATAGCTCTAGAGTCAGCTTGTTCAAACTGGAGTTCAATTTTATCCCTGTAGCGTCGTTTGGCCTCGGACACAGTCCTCCTTACGTTGTATCGCGCCACCTTGTGGTCATTCATGTTGCCTGCCTCTAGGCCGTCGTTGTATGCTTTGGTGCGCTCTCTCAGAGCTTCACGGACGGATTTGTCTACCCAGGGTTTTTGATTTGGGTAAACTTTCATTTTGGTAGTGGGGATTGTTTCTTTCACCCTAGTACAAACATAGTCCAGGACTGTCTCCGTGTAGGCATTAATGTTATCTGTGTCGCGGAACACATTCCAGTCTGTGTTGTGAAACACTGACCGGATCGTATCCTCTGACGTCACATCCCATTTCTGCACCTCTCGCGAGACCACGGGAGTACTTTTAATTCTCTGTCTGTACTTCGGTGTAAGAAAAATTTATGCGTGATCTGACTTACCGAAGCCACTATCAGAATGAGCCTTGTAGCCACCTTTAAATTGCGTGTAACAGTGATCTAGGATGTTACCGCCTCTGGTGTTGCAAGTCACATGCTGATAGAAGTCGGGCAATACCTTTCTCAGATTGGCGCTATTGAAATCTCCCAGAACTAAAATGGCGGCGTTAACATTCGCCTCTTGGATTCTATTTACCTCGTCGTGTAGTCTGGAGAGCGCAACCTTGTTGCTGGCTTCAGCTTGCGGTGGAATATACACTCCGACCAGGACGATCGCCGTTAACTCCCTCGGGAGGAAGAAAGGACGACACTTGATGGTTATATATTCCAGTTCTGGGGAGCAGTGGTTGGATAGTTCCTTCACGTTAGTTGGGTCACTCCAATTTTTGTTCAACATGAAGGCAATACCTCCTCCACGTTGTTTACCGGATTCTGCTGTTCTATCCTTGCGGTGAATGAAGAAATGATCGGCCGGTTGGATGGCGTGGTCTGGGACTTCTGGCGCCAGCCACGTCTCGATGAAGCAGAGAACGTTACAGTCCCTAACGTCTCTCTGGAATTGAATCCTTGCTCGGATGTCGTCTAGTTTATTGTCTATTGATTGTACATTGGCTAGCAATATACTGGGTAGTGGTGTCCTGTGCCGCCTGGTTCTCAGCCTGTTACGGACTCCAGCTCTCTTTCCTCGCCGTCTGGGTCCTTTGTCCCTTGGGGCGAGATCCGGTCCTGATGTCCTCAAGATCTCAACGGGCCATTGTTGCGGTTCAGAGAGCTGATCCAGAGAGTAATCCAGTCGGTAAGTTTCCCGTAATCCAATGTCTATAAGTGACTGACGGTCATACACATTAAATGCACCTACTGTTGGTACAGACAAAACTCTTAAAACTATAAATATTAACAAAAGTATGCACAGTCTCGACGGAGCGCACAGACAGGCGGCCGGACGTAGCGGCGCCATCTTTCTTTCCATGATACAAAATTATCAAAGAGGTATTTTAAAGGGGCTGTAATGTGAAATAACTGCTTATTGATAAAGTCACGTTCATGTCCAAGATGATTTGATAATATAATTTGTATGCCCTGTTAATGATTGGTTGAAGTTGTTTTACGGACTGGTTTCACTGGTGCTTTTCTCTGTCCGTCCAGTTCAGGTGGTTTGTCCCTCCTCTTGCCAATATTCATGCCTTTTATTAACAAGCTATATCACTTTGCTTTCTGCCATATAGCTACTGTTTACTTGACTAATAATGATGGCACACTTTTATTTTAGTTTTAGTTGAACCATAATGGTAGGTTTATGTTACCTTGAAATCTATAAAAAATATTCACTGTGGCCGTTAGCGCAAGCAAGCCAACCATGATCCGTGGCAAAGTTATTCACTATTTTCTGTAATAGAAATGTTTAGTTTAGTTTATTTATTGAAATGTTGGCCTGATTCAGATACAACCTTTTGGGGAAAAGGTGCTGAATGGCTGTATCTCAAAAAAACATTGTAGCTGAACAAAAACAAAACCCAGGGTTCCCACAGACATTGCTAAATTAAATTCAAGGACTTTTATGTACTTTTCCAAGCACTATTTTTCATTTTCAAGGATGTCACTCGAAGGATACAATTCTCTTTTAAATGCTGTTTTTTTAAGCATCTTCTTGGCCTGCTTGCCAGCTAGAGCAAGCGAAGAAATGAGGAAAAGCAGTTAATAGCACGCGAGACAGCGACTGGTCAGATTTGATTAAAACAGAACAAAGAAAAGAGATTTCTTGATTCAGAACAGTTTGATCATGGACGAACAAAACATTCAATGCAAATGGTTGATTTGAATTTCAAGGACTTTTTAAGCACCTTGTTAAAAAATGGGCTGTTTAAAAAAAATCATGCACTTTAAGCACTTCAAGGACCTAAATACTTTAAAGACAGCGACTGTTATCATGGCTTACCTTTCTATACTTCTTGTATTTCTCCAGTATTTGGTCTTCCATTATCTACAGGGTGCAAAACAAACAGGGTTACGCTAGTCATCTGTATATGATACCTATTATTATTGCCACAGAATGACAGACAACCCCCTTATCCACTTAAACTAGCTTCTACGCATGGACCACCTCTGCCACAGAGTCCTTGGTTACCATGGCAACCAGGGCGGTGCAAAGGATTTTCAAGACATCTGGTAATTAAGGATTTGGAGGTGTTTGGAAAGATTTGGGATTATAGGGGTGCCCTCTGTAGAGTTGTGGAGGAGGAGTTTATTTTGGTAGATGTATTAAAGTAGAATGATGATCATGTGTACCTTATACTCCTGTGTGCCCGGAGACAGGCTCTTGATCTTGGAGCCGAGCAGGACGAACATGTGAGTGATGGTGGCGATCCTGGAGTGGATGTCCTTGTACTCGCTGTACTCTGCGGTGAAGTCGTCCTGGTACCTGTGGCGCTGCTCTGTGCTGGTAATGGCGCTGTACGTCCTAGAAACAAACACAAGACGCGGCTGTTAACACATTGACTGCCACGCTGTTTCCCCATCTTTGTACTTAGTTGGCCAGCGCTGTAAAGTATAGGGATTTTCACTGTGCGTTGCGGTGTTTGCGGGGCTATATCTATATTCTATATTATAGCTATGGAGACAATACTATGGCTCATTTGACATCAACTATCCATCGTTCAACATGTGAAAAATAATAATTTTCTTCATGTATACGTTTGCGTGTTATACCGTGGTGAATATTGTATAGTTTCAGAGTGATCCTGGCTAATTCCTGGTAACTGTGTTATGGAGCAATACGTGAATTCTGCTAATAGCGTTGACGTTGCTCGCCTGTACACGCTACTATTTCCAATTCAAAGGTATATAATAGGTATTATGTTTCATCATGAATGCATGAAAGGGGGGGGGGGGGGGGGGTAGTTTTTTCATACTTTGATTGCTAGTAACGGCATTCGTTTTGAATACTACATACGTTGATCGGCCGGATCGATATGAAAACATTGTAGGATCAAGGTGAAATTTATGTCATATAGTCCTTACCTTTGATCAAGCTTATTCCAAAAAGAATATTCCAATTGTCTGATCGCGATTTCCAGTATTGATGTCCATCTGGTCCCGGACATAACTTGGCACAACTTATGGATCGAGTGTGCTAAATGCGTTTCGAAATGGTCGGATGAAGCGATTTACTTGGCTCCATCTAAATTCTGCGGGGTTTAAATGTAACACACGGTGTGAAATAAGGTTTCAAAGGGTGGGCGATACTGCCACCTAGCAGGATGCAGCCGGTATTGCACTTTTGGGATTTCCGAATGATTTCCTATGGTAACACGGCGGTCCGTGGATGAATAATGAATAAACACCGTCTGTCGCCTCACAGCCAGAAGGTCATGGGTTCGATTCCCACTTTGGGACCAGGTTGCCAGGTACCCAAGTGGGGTATCTCCCGGGCCTTTCTGTGTAGAGTTTGCATGTTCTCCCTGTGCTCGCAAGGGTTTTCCCCTCCAGAAAAAGAGATAAACCCAATGGAAAAACATGCTAAACATATTGCTGACACTGTCGCGTCCCTGACGGAGACGGACAGGAGCACTTGGATTGGTCCCCGCCGCAGTCCGTGTGCTCCCGCATGTCGCCCATCTCGCATGTGTGTGTTCGTCTGCGTGATAATAAATAAAGACTGGATTGTGCTGATTCTACCTGTGTGTGGTTATTCTTATCCATATTCTCTTTACTATTTTACTATCCTTGATGACATTATGTTAAGAGTGGAATACCTCTCGGCCAAGCACACGGCCTGGTCATCACCAACAGTTCTTCCATTGTCCTTCAAAAACATATTTTGTTTTACATCTGTCCTTCGGTTCCTCTCAAATAGTTTGTTGTTAGCATTCCTTTTTGAAATCATGAGGTCCAGAGCTGCAAAAATGTCCCTTATATTCAGTTATATTCATCTGTTGTTGTTGCTGCCTTTTCCTCATGGTGGCAGTATTGCACCATAGTGCTTCCTATACTACCTTGATGGGGTAAGCCTAGATGCTGCGTCCTGCCAAGGTAAATACTAGATCCCATGGTCCGGGAAAGATGTTTTTAAATGCAACTTTTAGGTCATGGGAATGGTTATGGTTGGCGTTGAGATAAGGGATCGATTGAGAATTATGACGAGTTGCGGCTTCGCAGCTTAACCGAAAAGTGACACCCAATAACATGCCGATGGTGATGATGGTGTGATCTAAGATGATGGTGTGATCTAAGATGATGCTGATGGTGTGATCTCCGCCATCAACTCAGTTACAACTAGACAGAATTCAGATGTGCAAAAATGCAACGGCAGCCCTGACACTGCATACAGAAACAAACAAGATCATCATAAACCGTGGGTTTATACTCACAGTATGTAATCTGGCTTCTCCTCAACACAGGAAACAGCCTTTTCGATGTCAGGATCTGCAAATGAGACAAGGCTATTATTTATAATTATATTAACCTGAGGAAAACTCAAAAGAGCCCGTCCCCCACTGCACATTGTCATAGGCTCAATGTTTAGTAGCATAGGGTTGGGTATTGAGTGGTACCAGTTCCAACATGGCTAAAACCGTGAGGATCCATGTAATTATACTGTAAACAGTGTGGTGCAGCCATGACAAGACACTTAACCCCTAACTGCTCCCGATGAGAAGGTTGGCACCTTGCATGGTTGCCTCCGCCGTCGGTGTGTGAATGTGTGAGTGAATGTGTGCGTGAATGGGTCAAATGTGAGGAACTAATTGTAAAGCGATTTGGATAAAAGCGCTATATAAATGCAGCCATTTACCATTTACCAAACAGTGTGGCGCAGCCATATGTTGGATCTGAGATGCTGGTTTTCAGAGGCAGGTCAGAGGGAACATAGCAATAGTTAAGGAGGTAACAACAGCTCTGATAGAACAAGAGATCGCATTCACCAAGTTTAAATTGGTGATTTGGTGTTTGCATGAAAATAATTATAATAATATTGATTTCGGCACTAATTAGGAACCGGCATCGTATTAAAGTGTTGGTTTAATGGCGGCACCGTAATACAAATGTAAATGAGTAGTGTGGTTTTGTTTGGCTGTGGGTCATGTCGTGAGCATGTCTGTCTGTCTGTATGCATGCATTGCAGACTAGCTAAGAGACCGTAGGCCTCAGGAGACCTAAAGCCCAGCAGCTCGAGCTGTTATTGAGTCAATCATCTGCACATAACACACACATCACTCTAGAGATGTGGGCTTAAGGGATGGGAGACACACACACACACACACACACACACACACACACACACGCACACGAGATAAGTGCACCGCTGGCAAGTCAAATAAACACTTGCATGGAGAGCCCATGCACACAGAATTATCATCGGTCAATTCCAAAAGTCTGCGGTCATATGTTATTTCGTAGCCTTTCTGTGTGCGTACGAGAGTCATCCAAGAAACAAGTCATCTCGCAGCCAGATGATAAGACGGCGAGGCATGCGGGAAGAACGCCCTGCGGCCCTATGATACACGATACAGAATATGAAATTCACATGAGAACAGTCCCAGTCCGGATGCAACAAAGTGTTATCGCCGATCTTTACCAAGCAGGACCTCCACTTGGGAGTCACTATAATACACAGAGAGGGGAAAGAATGCAGCCCTGAACAGGAAATGCAATAATAATGGCACAGATTTTGAAAAGTGCCAGCCCTATTCTAGCAGCATTGTGTTTCCCTTATCCTGTGCTAAATATGAGAGGAGAGGATGCAGAGCTGCATTCACGTGGTATGTCAAAAGGGGAATTCTATCTAAATGACTGTTACACTTGCAATACTGCATAAATGGACATTTCCCCAGAAATGTTCACGAGGTCACGAAGTAAAGAAAATGCAATACGATGACATCATCAAATTGTATTGTATTTTGTCTCATGCAAACCGATCAAACATATGGGAAAGTAAATATAAATAACGATGCGTCTCATCCTCGATTCCTCAGTGAAACGTCAATTGTTGAAGAGATGCAAGGAGAAGTAATCCTCTTTTGTACTGGTAACACCAGCCTTTAACTCTCATGCATCAAACTAATCCTCTTTTGTACTGGTAACACCAGCCTTTAACTCTCATGCATCAAACGAATCCTCTTTTGTACTGGTAACACCAGCCTTTAACTCTCACGCATCAAACTAATCCTATTTTGCATGGTAACATTATACTTCTTTTCTTTTTCTTTTTACAATAATGTACATTTGAGTAGGAATGACCTTCTATGCTGAAATCTTCACATGTCCATCAACAGCACACTAATTTGCGAGTAAGATTGTGGAATGGTGTTTGGTGGAGTTCACGGTCATTGAGATGGACCCTGTATGTGCTGTAAAAGCCATAATGCTGTGATGGTACCTTGTAATAATATACAGTACTGTTTAATATACATCATAACTGCCCATTAAATGTTCCTTCAACCAAATCAGGCAATGCAATGATGTCAGCTGATAATTCAAAGATTGATAAAAAAAAAGAAAACAAGATCTTTGAACACCTAAGGCACAATATCAACCTCCTAAAAGTGCATTTAGGTGGAATCCTTATTAAAAATAGATTAATAAATATTTACCGTCAAGTTTGTCTGGGTTCTGCTTTAGATCTGGGCTGGTCTCCAGTAACTCAACGCCTTCCTCTTTTAACCGCTCTCTCTCCTTGTCTTTATGCTTTTTTGACTTCTTCTTTCTGTGCAGGCAGTTGGCGACCTGCTGGTGCTTACAGTCCGCCAGGTCGTCCTGCACCTTCTGTTGGACGCTCGTGTCGGGCCCTAGCTCCCCTCGCTCCGACACACGGGCATCAGAGGAGCTTGACAGTTTGTGCATAGGCAGGAGGCCATTTTGGCTCACGGGGAAGTCATTTTGGTTCCCGACGTGGTTCACCGGTGTCGTCCTTTGAAACTCTGTCTTTGCGTGGAGGTTGGGGTTGAGAGGGGGGGGTGTGTGGTCTTGCCCTCCTTTGCTGTTGGACAGTCCATTTAAGGGGGGCAGAGGTTGCAACCTCTGGTCCACTAGTCTTTGTCGTTTTATAGCCAAGTTATCCAGCGGGTCCGAAGGCACTGGGCGTTTCTGAGAGGGGAACGAAACCAGAAAAATAACATTGCTAAATCTTTAACTAAATGTTTATCTTACCTTCATTGGCTTCCAGTACGCTACAGAATACATCTAGATCTAGACTCAAAACCCACTTCTACCTATTAGCTTTTCCCGATATTCACTGACTCGTGCCCTCTTCTCCTGTGTTTGCCTGTGTGCCCTCCCGTAAAACGGAGATGTGATTGTCTATAAGTTGTCTAGATGTATCTATGTGTATCTACCCTCTGTACAGCACTTTGGTTGACATGCGTCATGTTAAATGTGCTATATAAAAAAGAATCTGATTGATTGATTACCGGACAATACTGTAACAACAACTTGCTACAGTCACTTGGAAAATCTATTGATTTTACTGATTAGAAATTGAACTGAAAAGATATTATTCCAAAGTTCAAACTATTCAAATCACTTTCACGGGTATGTTCATAGATTTCAAAGGTATTCCAAAACACAAAGACAGGAAGGCATTGCATTTACCACAGCAGGGTTCTTGACTGAGCCGTGGTGCATCAGAGAGTCCTCTGGGGTCTTGTGGAGTGACGGGTTTGCCTGGAGACCCTTTGATTGGCTACCGTTGTGCAGTTGCAATTTCCTGAGGGGGGGGGGGGGGGGGGGGCAGTTCAAGAAGAGGGAAGAAAATGCCACTTAGGAGATCAGACAAATTGATATGTCAAGTACCATTTAAACAGCCATTGTAATTACTGTCACTGCGAGGTATGAGGCTTTACAAGAGAGGTAGCCATAGTAAACGTAAACAGGCAAAGGCTACTTTCTGCCCGCAGGTTCGGACAGGCTCTGTTTGTTATTAGAGGTGGGTAACACCTGAAGAGAGAGACAGAGAGAGACAGAAAGAGATAGTGTGCGTGTGTATGCTGTCTTTAGCTGCAACCAAGAGTCAGTCAGTGGGTCCATCTGTAGGCTGCTTTCACACCTGCCTTGTTTAGTCCAGTTGAATCGAACCCTAAAGCAGTGGTTCTCAACTGGTCTAGCCTCGGGACCCAACATTTTCCTTAGTCATTAAGTCGTAAACCACTATGATTTATGTAAAAAAAAAAAATGCAGTAATACGCAATCTTTCAAAACATGAAATAAACACAAAAAAGTGCAACAAAAGTGCAACTATTGCTAAAAACCCAATGAAATATAATAATAAATAATATATGCTTCTTAGCAGATTTCTTAGCTTAACATAACAGAGCTAAATTTGGGGGAACTAATGGGATAACTGGGGTTGCAACAAAAGTGCAACTAGGGCTAAAAACCCAATGAAATTAAATAATAATAATAATAAATAATTATGCTTCTTAGCAGACTCCAGGGCCCTCATGCATCAACGTGGACTTTGAACTTGACCTACTTCCACACGTAAGCACGGAATGTAGAACTAGCGTACGCACAGGGAAGTCGGCATTCATCACACGTGCGTACGCAGGCTCTATGGTCCTCCGTGTTGATGAATACCACTTTGTTCTACCGTCAATGCTCGTGCATGATTATCCATATATGGTCATGAAAATGAGGAAACACCCCCCATGGGATGTGAAATAATGGACCGACCCGAGCGGGACTCCGAGAAACTCCACGGAGAATTCACTGCTGTCGAACCAAGAAGACACTATCGCGTATTATGATTTATGGGATAAATAAAAGGCGGACTTGTAAACGGTGATGTCAGATATCAACGGCTCCCTAAAACCATTGCTGCAATTCTGCCTGGACAGCTCAAAATACTAATAAAGACCGTTCGTTGACCACTGTTTGGCGCTGGTTGTGTGTCATTATAACCGTGCTGTATGAATGCCTTTATTAGTTGTGTTCGATTGGCTATATGATTTTTAGAGGCATCTATTTTGTTGTCGGCTAATAAAGACCGCGCTGGAATATGACTGCCTTTTCCCGTGTTGTTTGATTAATACCCACGGATTAAAGTTCTCCTCAATTCTATTCCAAATCGCGATGGATCTCCCGTCAATTTTCTACCTGCTGCATATGATTTCTAGAGGCATACTACAATCTATTTTGATGTCAGTATTGGGTAGCCTATATAAACAATATAATACGAGAGCATAGAACAATGAATCTCACTGCATGTATGATGTATCCTGCCTTTCAATACATGAACTTGAATCCCATCATATAGTCTGTCCACTATCTGCATGGTGTCATTGCAATGCGTTTTCTATTCTTTCTTGTACAGTAAAAAGGGGGAAGAACACTATATTCATATGACTTATTCTGCTTACAGCTTCGAAATTCCACTTGTTTCGTTTAACGTAAAGCCTTTTAAATATAATCAAAACGTTCCCGTGTTTCGGCGGTCTGTGCGCAAAATAATAACGAGTTGAGCTTTATGATTTATGATGAATTGAAAATGGGGGACCCTGATGTAAACAAGACAAAAGTTGGTCTGCATCCCCAATTAACAATTGTATGTACTGAGCTGTACTGTACTGTACCCATTCTGCAATCTGTTAATAAACTTTTCAATCAATCAATCAATCAAGCTACGCGGAGCGCAGTCAGTCAGTAGCCTACACCCCGTATATTCCGATAACGCTATATAAACCATGAATGAATGAATGAATGAAAACTTTATTAACAGATTGCAGAATGGGTACAGTACAGTACAGCTCAATACATACAATTGTTAAGGGGATGCAGACCAGAGAAAGACTTTCGTCTTGTTTACATCAGGGTCCCCCATTTTCAATTCATCGTAACATATATGACATGCTGCATTCATTCTGAGAGAAAGATCTATTATTCCAAATGCTATTTATAGGGTTTTGACCATAATTACACTACTGTTGCTATCTTACAATGAACTATAATGAACTACGGTTCATACAGAACATCCAGTGTTATTATGCACAGAAGCTCATTTCCTTGTTGTAATAATATATTCTACCACTGGGAGCTAGGTACGCCAGGTCTGAAATGTGCGTAGATGTACGCACGAAGTCAAGTTCAAATCGAAATTGATGAATCCCACTCTTTGCTTAGAAATGATCGTACGCACGGGTTACGCACAGATCTGTGCGTAGAACACGTTGATGCATGAGGGCCCAGGGAACTAATGGGATAACTGGGGATGTTGTTTGCTCCCGACAAGTCTCAGAGTCTGGGGTGATGGTAGACAAAGCAACTCTGAGGTCATGCTCAATGTCCAATCTGTTCCACCGCTTTGTCTTCAGCTGGACCAGAGCTGAGAAGCCACTTTCACAAAGATATGTAGTGCAAAAAAAAATAAAATAAAAAATCGTATCTTTTATTTTTTTACACACATCCACGACCCACTCAAAATGGCCCTGCGGTCCACTTTTGGGTCGCGACCCACCAGTTGAGAAACGCTGCCCTAGAGCATCTAGCCCCATGGTGTAGTTTGTTTGGGTTGGTGTGAATAGAGTAATCGAATAGAGCAACAGGACCAAAAGCAAGAAAAGTAAATTCAGGTGACAGTAGCCTAACCAGTGGCGCATAATTAATTACTGATGATGAATTTGAAAACGTATAGTATTTCATAACATTTGTGCAACACGCCAAGCTGGAGATAATTTTTCTCCACATATACCGGTATGTTTGTTAGGATTCCATAACCTGCCTCCCGTGAATCTTCTGTTTACCCCCAAAACGTATTTAACTTATATAGTGACACAAATTAAATCTGGTTTTGTCTGGGGGATAATGCTTTGCCAAATTAGATTGAAAGATCTCCTACATACCGTATGTTTTAATATTCCTGCACAACCTGGCAACCCAGAGTAAATGCAGAACTCCCCAGTGACTGTGTGCCAATAGGACCAGCCATGTCCGACATATTGGATTCCACACTATTTGTATCACTTTTACCCCTAATACTCCTTGGCTGTTCACCCGATTCTCACCCATCTTGCTATGTGGCATCTAGGGACCTACATCTTCCATTGTGTAATTCAAAAAGTTGCTATGTCTAACCACATGACCAGCACACTCAATCAAATTTAGGAAATCATGTCGTAAACAGGATGTTCCGTGTTCATCGTGAATCTCTTTACACCAATTTATACCAAATTTGAAGTGTTTACTTCATCATGGGCAAGAGGTCTGCAAAGTCTTCTTTTGGCCACATGGTGGCACTATTCACAAAAATCACATGGCAGACAATGATCAATACTAGTGTGCCAGTGCCTCACAACAAATCTCACCCCAATCTGCCAGATGGTGAGGCTATAATCAAAGGTAAGATGTACACATTTGAAAAGCCATAACTTGTACACGGTCAGTCCAACTGACATGACACATACACATATCCAGCAGGTCTACATATACATTTTTAAATGTAGTCATTTAGCTGATGCTTTTATCCAAAGTGACTTACAAGTTCTGTACAACAGGTCAGCAGGAAGGGTACTCTTTCAGCTAAGTAGCAATGTTCGTCAAACAGTGTTGAACGTGGGTGCAATCTTGAGTGCATAGTAGTAAAGACATATTAGCATAGTAGGTAGTAATATAGGCAAGGACGATTATTTAGTAGGAAAGTGCATGGATAGTAAAAGACAGTACAAAGATTTTTTTTTCATTTTTTTTATAAAAACATTTAATTATACCATTATATAATGTTTTAATTTCGTATATTGATTGAAGAAGTGTGTTTTTAGTCGACGGCGGAAAATTGGCTGGGTTTAGGCTGTGCCGACTGTGGTGGGAAATTCGTTCCACCATTGTGGAACAAGGACCGAGAATAGCTGGCTTCTCTTTGATGACCCCCCCGGAGCTTGGATAGGAGTGGGTCTGAGGCAGCCAGAAGATGTAGAGCGTGGGGGTCTTGAGGGTCTGTAGTTAGAGACCATTGACCAGAGGTAGGCGGGAGCCGTTCCCTTTGCTGCACGATATGCTAGGTCAAGGACCTTGAAGCGGATTCAAGTGGCAATGGTCTACAACTTTGCCACAAAATAATTAATAATGGCTATAGAGCTCAGGTTAAAGCACATGTCAAGGCAGCAAGAAATGGTGTGTAGCCAAAATGGTCGCAGGTTATCACAAATTATGTGCTTGTTTAACCTTCATTTTACCCAGGCTAGATTCACTGAAGAACACAGATGCTCCATTTCAGCAACGCCCTGCTTCAGACTCATGGTTACACACATTCACACCTGGGAGCTGCCCAGTGCAACCACAGTTTATTGTTGGTTGCTGAGTTGGGTTGAGTGCCTTGTTCAAGGGCACCTCAAATGGTAGATGTTGAGGGAGGGGAGACCCCAAACCCACAAACTCTGTAGTCATCCACAACAGTATTTTGAGCACTAATGATTACTTGTAGATGGTAAAATAGTTACTGATGATGAAAGGAGCTCTGCTGGAGGTGTTTCCGGTCCTGGCGTCATAGGCCAAGCAGCCAAGTGGAGCCTACAGCTCTCCCAAAATGTCACTATGCATAGCATACCTGTCAACCATCCCGTTTTTCCCGGGATTGTCCCGTATTTCAACCTTCCTTCCGGCCATCATCCCGTCCCCGTATTTTTCCCGTTTTTTAAAATGTTTACAATATGGCTGCAATTCCCCTCCGTGACGACAGGTGGCAGCGGTGTAGATTAGAACATTAGCACAGGAAGTCAGACCGGAAGAGGGTTGCCATTAAATTGTCGGGCAAAGTGGGGTCGTTCTCGGAGAGCTCACTCTCGGCCGTGGTTTCTCAGTGTATGTGTGGTGCTCTCCCTCAACATGAGAGTAGGGTGAGACAACACCATTCTTTAGTCTAAATAATACCCTACTTTATACTATATTATTGTCATTCGTTTAATATAAAGTCAGTCTTACATTGGCACTGCTTTAATGTTGCATTTACCCATAATCCATTGCTGTATTAGACTGCCAGTATAACTTTTGTAAAGTAATGAAGAGCAAATGTAAAGTTAATCAATACACAATGAAACAATATCTTTATCTATATCACATGTCAAAACTACTTTAATAAAACAAGATTTAAGTTTTTCATTTCTACTCATTCATCCAAAACAAGACAGCAATTCTACTTCTGCATGCACCGGGAGAATTGAGCTCATAGCACAGATTTGGAGTTGATAGAATGGACATTGCTGTTCTTAGGAAATGTTGCACATGGTGGAAATAATGGAAATGAACATTTCTAACATTAACATTTAGTGTATGTTTAAAGTTGATACATTGAGGCATGGTAGAATTTCACTTTATATTACAGCAGTATCCGTTTTTAAAATTACGTGCCCCCCTTCCCACGGTGTATATAGAAAGAGACAATAAACACAAACGTAACATAGGACACAATATACAACACACAGGACTATGTACAATATAAACAGTGCCTACAATTAAATTAATGAATGAATTAAATAAGAGGTAAACGAGAACATAGTGTAAATATTCTTTCATTTGTGTCAACGTTGTAAAAATCCTATTGTATTCAACAAATTAATTATGATACACCACAATGTGCCCTTTCTATCTATTCTAAATCTATGGCCTCGCGATTCCACGGCTGCGCAGTGCAGACAATATATATATATATTATATAATATACATACGAGGGGGAGGAGACTACATTGGGAGGGGGCGGGGCCGGGGGGAAGGGGGGCGGGGCGAAATATCCAGTTTTTTCAAATCCCAATGTTGACAGCTATGATGCATAGAAGCACCGCAAGCGCTATGATTGGCCCACTTGCCTTGAGCCATGCATTTATCTTGCTCTCATGTGGAGGAGAGATAAGAAGCGTGCGTGCGTGTGACCAAATACACCTGATGTTGTTTTTGTTGACACCAGCCACAAGGAGGTGCTAATCTTAGAAGTAGGCTGTGCCATTGACCTGTACATGGACCAGGCTTTCCAGGACAAGTATATAAAATACCAACCATTGGTCGATGTGATAGCCAGCTTTGGGTACAAGTGTATTTAGTGTACTCATATTCGGAAGTCTTGGCCATGTATATAAATGCACCATGGAGTGGTCTGAGAATTGCTGCAATGTCAAAGAGAAAAGCCAAACAAAAATGGCCAAATATTGTTCTGTCTCAGCTATTATTGACAGCTTAGTTGGTCACATTGAACCAGTCAAGCTGTACAAAGATAAAATGATATCTCAACACAGATCTATAATGACATGATAATATTTCTACGACAAGAAGAAGGTGCTATGTTGTTGTCATAAATGTATAGATGTAGCAGTACTGTATATCTGTATGTCATATATGTCCTGATGAATTGAAAATGGGGGACCCTGATGTAAACAAGACGAAAGTCTTTCTCTGGTCTGCATCCCCTTAACAATTGTGTGTATTGAGCTGTACTGTACTGTACCCATTCTGCAATCTGTTAATAAAGTTTTCAATCAATCAATCAATCAATCTATGTGTGTACCCTTAAGCGTTCAGTGCTGCTTGCTTGGCGATATATTTGATTCCCCGTTTATGTAATATAATTTGTGGAACCAAATAAAGTATTAAAATGTGTGTGTGTGTGCGTGTGTGTGTGTGTGTGCGTGCGTGCGTGTGTGTGTGTGTGTGCGTGTGTGTGTGTGTGTGCGTGCGTGCGTGTGTGTTTTATTCACCTGGCCAGCAGCCTGCTGATGATCTGCCTCTCCTCCTCCAGGTAGCCCGGCCAGTCTCTCTGGACGTGTCTGTAGAAGTCGTCCTTCAGCAGGTAGCTGTTGTCCTTGGGGTTTACCCGGGCTACCTGCAACACACAGCACAGCACAGTGTAAGGACTACATCAAATCAAATCACAAACCGAAATCACAAGTTAATGTCCCCATGGGCCGGACAAGTCTTCTTTAAACAAGTCAAGAAGAAACATCACAATAAATCAAGAATGAATAAAACCCACCATGAAATCCTAAATAAATGTAAAATAAATAAATGCAACACTCCCAGCCATGCCCCAGCGAAGGTAAGGAAAAACTCACTAAAAACCTAGCAATATACACGCAACACACATATCTATCAATAACAAAAATAAATGTAAATAAGATGTTTGCCTCAACCAGGATTCACAAAAGACTGTTCAGCTCCTCCAATCTGTGCTAAGGATTTCCAGCGGTCAGGTTGAGATATGCCTATATTTCCTATCTCTGATCATGCAACTTTGTAAATACCAAAGCAAAAATGGCTCCGTTTTAGGGGAGGCTGGCGCATATTACCTGTATCCAACATTTGTATTATCCACCGTTGACCGATTAATATTATGAAAAGGAATGTCATTGTTCATAATCGCAGTGGCTCTGGTGTTGTTGATGAATGCACATGGAAGTGACAGATGAAAGGAAAGATAAGATTGGTGGTGGAGAGAGGATCAGCCGTTTGCATTCTGCACTCTTTCTTTTCTTTAATTTCATTTACAGATCTTATGTTGTCATAATAAGGAGTAGTAGGCCTACATGTTCTGAGTAACCTGGCTTGCCTGGTTCTCTCTCTCTCTCTCTCTCTCTCTCCCCCTCATCACAAACAGACTGACAGACTCCCTAGTAGGGTAATGTATATACGTACCTACTAGGATACATTTTATTAGCCTACATTTCATTCCAGCCATGAATGGAGTAAGAGTTTAGCTCCTCTGCCTGCGTGCCCATGTCCAATCCTCTTTGGAGTCGCTGTCTGACAGGTGCAATACTCACAGTTTAAAACCTCATAACATCACACCCGATACTTCACCATGTCCATGTCTACTTCTACAGCTTGGGACTGGTCTCAGTATAAATATTTCACTTTGAAATAAAGAAAAAATAAATTGGATTTGGATTCTCTTCTTTCCCGGAGACAGAGAGGCTGATTACCGGAGTCTCTGAGCCAAACCCAGAGGGTTGGCAACCCTAGATAGAAATGTGTCTGGCAATCATTTCGTACGTCGAGCCACCGGGCCACATTCACCAGCAACACGCGGGAGCTTTGCCATATCCTCCTTGAAAACAGCAATAGATAAAGCATGGCGCTAATCGCGTTGGCCAACTACACGTTATCAGGACCTCTATTTTATACAGTTAATATAATTTTGTCTGTGCATTAACAGATATGGAGTGAGTGAGTTAAATATTGCTTTGCATCTATGACACTATAGGGTGTTTTCACACTCCATTTCAGCCGCTCAGGTGGACGGAGACTGGGCCGGGATGTTTTTTTGTGCATGACGTGAACGCTCCAACCAACAAACCCCCCCAAAATAGCCTGATCAAATTCAATAAACAATTCCTATTTCAGAACCTTTGCACTCTGGTTAGATGCCAATTTCATTTTGTTCTGCTCTGTACTTGTGCAATTGACTCTAATATCGCTATTCTAATCTCTAAATCTAAATCTAATCTAATCTAAACTGCTATCCATAACAGCCATAACGGAGCTGAGTTGTGAATAAAGATGTAAGTGTGAACAGAAAGGGAACTGGGATCACAGAGCTGAAGTCAAGCAGAACCGGATCTGACAAA
Source organism: Notolepis coatsorum (assembly GCF_963971535.1). Classification (NCBI taxonomy): domain Eukaryota; kingdom Metazoa; phylum Chordata; class Actinopteri; order Aulopiformes; family Paralepididae; genus Notolepis; species Notolepis coatsorum. Next base: position 73,198,112 of record NC_140166.1, on the reverse strand, counting down.
GAACATTTTATTATTGGTTCTCTTAAAAAGGACAGAGTTTGGTTAATTAAAAAATGTTCTTCAGACTTCATAGAATGTACAACAATGGGTCTGTTTTGTTCATCATTGCATTGTGCTTATGTAAAACATTTCCCAGCTTAGATCATCCAAATCAGTCTAATGGCTATTAATTCAACCAATGAATTATTCTGAAACATCCAAATGCATAATATCAGGCTAATTAGCTATACATTTAAATTATTAATGTCTTTTTTTTGTTAACCCCCCCCCCCCCCCCCCCCCCCTTCGCACATGAAATAAACAGTTCCTCTAGCCATTGACTATGACACTATTGCATGCACATTAATAACAATATTATTCAGGATACTAAAGTATTCCATCTACTATCCGATTACAGTAGTCCGGACAACCTCATATCCTGCCTATGAGAAACCTGAATATGATAGCTGGGATGGTATTAGCCAGGAAGTAGACACCTTATCCCATTTACCGCCAGGTGCTGTGGTCTGTGTAAATTACGTTTCCATGGTAAATACCTGCACATACTGTATGTATATTGGGGCATATTGGTAATCGGTATAAGAAGATGTTATATAAACACTGTATCTCAATGATCCCTATGACCACAACCATAATATTAACTGGTATCTAGAATATTAAATCTGCATATAAGCAAACCCATTGTAGATTGAAATCCGTGTCATTCCTGAAAAGCATGAAACTAGTTTTCTCTTCTTTTGTGAGGCGTGCAAGTCCTTCCCCCACCCCCTGCAGCGCCGGGAGCTTTCTCTGGTAGCGACTACTTTGGTCTGCTCTCTAATCTCGCCAGATTGCCTTTCTCTGAGGACCATCCATCTTTCAGCAGCCTGCTGACAGAACCAGCCCGCCCCGCACAGCAAACACAATCTCCCCAGCAGAGATAATTACAGCCCGACCTAATTACACACAGGCATGAATGCACGTGCCCCCACACACACACACACACACACACACAGTATGCATGCACTCCACGCACACACAAGCAGATACACACACACACACACACACACACACACACACACACACACACACACACACAGTATGCATGCACTCTACGCACACACAAGCAGATACACACACACACACACACACACACACACACACACACACCTATTTACTGTACATGCATGCACACATAATCAAAAGCAAGCAATATACAC
>NC_140166.1:73164325-73196713 GCF_963971535.1 Notolepis coatsorum | reverse complement strand
AATCTCGCCAGATTGCCTTTCTCTGAGGACCATCCATCTTTCAGCAGCCTGCTGACAGAACCAGCCCGCCCCGCACAGCAAACACAATCTCCCCAGCAGAGATAATTACAGCCCGACCTAATTACACACAGGCATGAATGCACGTGCCCCCACACACACACACACACACACACACACACACACACACACAGTATGCATGCACTCCACGCACACACAAGCAGATACACACACACACACACACACACACACACACACACACACACAGTATGCATGCACTCTACGCACACACAAGCAGATACACACACACACACACACACACACACACACACACACACACACCTATTTACTGTACATGCATGCACACATAATCAAAAGCAAGCAATATACACACACACACACACACACACACACACACACACACACACACACACACACACACACAAGCAAACCTATTTACTGTACATGCACTGCACACGTGTGCATGTGCAAGAAGCAAGCACACACACACATGTTTTAGGAAATACCGAAACTTATTATTGTGTGCTGGGAAACGGCATATAGAATAAACAGCCCCTAAATTAGATCACGTTTCAATTAATGCATGAGTGGTCCTAAGCTGACAGTCCTTGTTAGATCTCTGCTTTATAAACTCACTGCTCATTTCTTACACAATTACATTTCCTTTTTCATATGCTGAAACATACAGTGGCTTGTATTCCTTGGCTGGATAGACACAGAACAGAAACCCTCTGGGAACCTGACGTGAGGGTTTTCATTGTTTTGAGGGCAATGAGGAAGGTGAAATGTTGGTTGAGCTGGGTAATATGGGGGGGGGGGGGGGGGTCCCCATGGATCTCACAATTCCATTCGGATTATTAGAACTACGATTCAATTAAAGGATTCTTCATGCATCACAATTTCTGTTTCAATCCTATTCAGTAGGGGCTGGGCAACTAATCAAAAAAGATTTTTCAATTAGGATTTTGGCAAACGATTATGAAAACAAGATAATCGACTTTTAGCCAAGTCATGTTTTTAAGCCTGGTTAAGCCTTTGAGTGAGGTCAGGTTTTTCAGTTGAATTACTGTATATTTAAAGTTCAAGGAAATATACAAAAATAAATGCATGATGTTTCTAAAGTGAGTGAGTAATCGTGTTAAATAATGGTGATCTCAATATTGACCAACATAATCGTGATTTAGATTTTACATAATCGTGATTATGATTTTACATAATCGAGCAGCCCTACTATTCAGTACATTGTGATTTTTTTTTTTTTTTTTTTTTTACGTCTCTCACTGCATATTACCACTAAGTATGCATGGTTAAAAACTGAATCAGAATTGACTTATTAGAGGATTAGTGAACCAAACACTGAACTTACATGATAAATTTAGCATTTTGTGCATTGATGCAGAATTGTCAAAGGCTAGAATTGTGTGTAGCCTGTGTGTGTTGCCTGTGTGTGCAGCATGTGTGTGTATCCTGTGTGTGTAGCCTTCATAATTCCTCACTATTTCCCAACAGACGTTTTCTGTGGTAAATTATTCAGCATCATGCCACTGCAGACAGTAACATTTGGTGTGTGTTTGGTTGCTTAATTTGAGGCACACAACTTGACTCGAGGCAGCGTGGCTGCCTACAGTACCAAGCAGCAAAACAAGCCTGCGATTCACACAGGGTTACTGTATGCAGATGACCTGCAAAAGGACACTGAAAAAGAAACTACTGTATGTGCAATGTAATTGGAGATCAACAAGTCGTGAGTGGAACTTGATGGGATTACATCTAAAGTGGACTATAATATGGAGAATCAATTAAGCAAGAGCCTCACTTTGTTTTGAAAAGTGGTGGGGACACTTTTTTCAGATTAAAAAAGCATGTAAAATACACTAGTGCTGCATCTGTTAGCAACACCTGGAGATACAGGATTTACACCGACAGGCTACAGCCTAATCACAACCTTCAGGACATTATCAAGAGGCCTATTGGGGCTGGGCGATATGGCCAAAAATGATATCACAATATCGATATCGATAATGATATGATATGATATCACTCTATATCTATAATTATCGATATTGTTCTAAGTATTACAAAAAAATCTTAATTTTTTTTTAACAACAAATGTATGTTTATTTTGCAGCAATTCTTTGTCGTTGCCGCCATCTTTAGTGTTACATCCCCTCACACTCCAGTTCTCAGGCTGCAGCTGGTTTGAAAGCTAAAGTAAACAGGCTTCTCTGCTCCTGGCTGTGGCTCCAGGGGAGTTGAATAGTTCTGGCTCTGCTAGTTTCTTTTCTATCTTTTGGCGCTTTTTTGGTGGACAAACCACCGCACATGTGCACCGTGACTCGTGACTGGAGTCTAGCTCTGCTAGCACACATAGCCAACTGTGTACAGACGGTTTCAAACTGTATTTTACATTAGAAAGCAAACAAAATAAATGGACAAGAGAAAATAAAATCTCAATTTGGTCAGTATTGTCATTTAGACATGCAAAGCCATTACTTTAAGTTGCAGGCAAGATAGTCTGTCCACTGTTTCTCTGGTTATAAAACTGCCCTGTTGAAAAAAAAAGATTTTCAATCTATTAATCAATCAAAGCGGGGAACATAGAACCCAGGGAACATAGGACCCGGGGAACATAGGGATGATCCCATAAAACTGCCCTGTTAGAGGTAAAAAAAAAATATATATAAGATTTTATTGATTTTATTTTCATTATCAATCGATATCGATTATTAAAATATATCGCGATGATTATCGTTATCGTTTTATCGCCCAGCCCTAAGGCCTATATCTTCTATCATACAGGATTTACACCACATGATTGCAACAATATCAACATAGCCAACAGAACTCAATGGCATAAGCACAGACATACGTTCAGATTCAGATTCTTCCATCAATCACACACACACACACATACACAGAGTGATCAATTAATTATGCATATAGACCGATAGCAGATAACATGGGCCTGAGTAGTGAATGCATGGAGATTGAACAGGCTCACAGAGTTGGCCAATTCCAACAACATGGCAGACCCAGACCAATTATCATCAAATATCTATGCTTCAAAGACAGATAATCCATCATCTCTGCAGCAAGAAGGCTAAAAGGAACCAACATCTTTGTCAATGAAGACTTTTCGGACATAGTAAATATAGTAGTAACATAGTAAAAAATAGGCTTCCTCGGCTGAAGTATGACAAACTGGTTAGAGAGGCTGGCCCAGGGGGTCAGACCCAGGCAAACTGAGCAGACTGGCTTGGTTCTTAACTCGGGTAGGACAGCGTTTATAATGTGACTTTGTATAAACCATGTCTCTGGGTTTTGAGAAAGGTTTAAAGATTGCACATCTTAACATCTGTAGTTTAAAGCATAAAGTGCATAATCTCTCAATATTACTCAACAATGATAATATAAATGTGATTGTGATTTCAGAGACACATTTAGATATATCTGTGGAAGACTCTGAAGTAGCTATATAAGCATGGGGGGGGGGGGGGGGGTGAGTCGCTATATATGTACACAGTTAGGGTGAGAAATTATCTAATGAATCCCTGATAGAAGCCCTTTGGCTTCAAATTCACTTCCTGCATATTAATCCATTACTTGTTGGTTGTTGCTATAGGCTCTAGTGTACAACACACTGGTGATGTATGTGTTATGCTTCAGAAAGTTACAGATACAGATAGAGACCTAAACATTGACCGACTTTCTCCCACCTGTGCTCTGAAAGAGAGATTACTAGTTGTAATGAATGTATGTAATGTGACTCAGGTGATGAAGATTCCTACCAGGGTGTGCTCCAACATGTCTGGGGTTACTATCATCTACGTGCATAGACCATTTACACTAATGCCAGTGAGCTCTGCTCAAAGGCCATATCCATCCCTATTGGTTTTAGCAACCACAATATAGTGGCAGTTGCAAGGACAGAAGGTCGGGCCAAGGATTGTGTTTCAAAGATAATTTAAATCCTTTTGTGAAGGTGATACAAAAGAAAAGATCTACAGTGGTAGAGTATGTGTTGTGAATGATAAAGGTGTTGCACTTCAGATGTTCACAGAAATGTTACCGACTGTTGCTGATAAACATTCACCAATAAAACGGTTCACTGTAAAGATAACTTTTTGCCGGGATGAAATTAAACTAACTCCGATAAAATCAGGTGACTAAATTACAGGAATAAATACTGTGCACTCAGAAATATAATGTCACGAAAGTGAACAGACTGAAAAAGATATCTCATTATCAAAACAAGATTTATGAACTGAAGAATGATGGAAAGAGATGATGGAATACCTTTAATGACATATTAGGCAGGTTAAAAGCTAATAGTCCTTCCTTCATAGAGTCAGATGGTGCATTCGTTACATAACCCCACATAATTGCCAACTATTTTAATGACTTCTTTATAGGGATGCACCGAATGGGAAATTCTTGGCCGAAACCGATACCGAAAATAGAAAACAGTTGGCCGAAAGCCGAAAGGCCGAAAATGATTCATAGAATAGATTTTTTTTACCAATGTTGTGGAACATTATGATTATGGAAAAATATATGATTATGGCAAAACTTAACTTAAATAATAAATAATCACTATTATGGGTCCATAAAACATTTATTCAGCCCTTCTGAATGCATACAGTACATTAATTCCATCTTTTCTCTGGCTGCCGCAGCGGACATCTGTGCTCTACTGAGCGCACCTTTCTAGTCCCCAGCTGAATGTGCTCGCTTGACTTTGGCACAGTAGACGCGCGACAGACAGACAGCGTCAATGTGAGAAACACAATCCACCCCCCCTCTCGCTCTGAATAATATGCATATTAGATCACTCAGTGATTAACCGTGACGGGCAAAGTAAATAATATAGTAAATAAGGATATAAAAGCATGTTAAAGACACATTTATTGGACGCGTTGCGCGCAGAGTGTACATAGAAACAGCGCGACTCCCGACAGCGCGACATCATCACAACAACACGCGAATAATATGCATATTAGATCACTCCTACCGCGACGGGCATATAGTAAATAAGGATATAAAAGCATGTTAAAGACGCATTTATTGGACGCGTTGCGCGCAGAGTTTACATAGAAACAGCGCGACTCCCGACAGCGCGACATCATCACAACAACACGCGAGGTTGTTAGGTTGGCCTCTACTTCCTCAGGCGCCTAAGGAAGTTCCAAGTCAGTCAGAAGATCCTTAAGAACTTCTACTCATGTACAATAGAGAGCATCCTGACTGGCAACATCACCTCCTGGTTTGGGAATAGCACGGCACAAGACCGAAGCAGACTACAAAGAGTGACACGTTCAGCCGAACGCACAATTGGAGGGGGGCTCCCCACCCTCCAGAACATTTACAACAAGCGGTGCAGGGGCAAGGCTAAGAGAATCATTAAAGACTCCAGTCACCCGAACAACTGCCTCTTTGAACTGCTGCGGTCAGGCAAGCGATACCGGAGTCTCAAGGCGAGCACAGAAAGACTCAGAAGAAGCTTCTATCCCCAGGCCATCAGGCTGCTAAACGAACAATGAACACTACACAACAACAACCATCAAACGCACATAGCACACACATCCACACGCACACACTCACTTTAAACAAACACACTGTAGCACCCACTCCACACACTTTATAGCACACACTCACTTTAAACAAACACACTGTAGCACCCACTCCCCACACTTTATATTTATTGATGAAGGATTGCACTACAACTCGTACACCTTACTGTAAATTGTACCTAAATTGTACCTCATCCCATTTCTGCTTTGCACTATATAGTATTGTACATTAGTACACTGCATAGTATTGTATATTATATGGTAACTCAGTTACGTCTATTCTGCATCGAACATTGTACATATGTCTATACTGAACACTGTGACCTCATTTTCTACTTCTAAATTACATGCTATACTATGTTATTTGATACTATCTTGTCTAGCACACTCTCTGGAGCGTAACAGTAAGAAGCATTTTGTATGAAAGTATTCTGTACTTCTGTATGACAACTATTAAAGAAACTTGAAAACTTGAAACTTGTTTCTGTTTCGGTGATATATTTTCGGTGAAGCCATTTTTTGCCATTTTCGGCCGAAAACTTTCGGTGCCGAAATTTCGGTGCATCCCTACTTCTTTATTGAAAAGGTTGATAGTCTCTAATATATTAAATGAACACCTCAGATGGTGAACTATCAGAAAAACGAATTAAAGAATGTATGTTGAATGTATATGTATATGAAAAACAGAGATTGTAGATTTAACTTCAAACCTACTACTACTGGAGGAGGTAAAAGAAAAACGTCTGCTGTCAGTAACAAATGATGAACAATCTGGACTGGATAACCTTCACGGTAAATGAGTAAGAATGACAGCTGAATATGTTGCAGAACCAGCATGAAGGAAAGTGTTTTCCACTGTATTCCAAGAACCTTAGTACGGCGAACAGCAGACCTATTAGTATTCTCCCTGTTCTTAGTAAACTTATGGAAAGACTGGTCTTTTTTTAAACTCTATTTTGAGTAATGTTTCTGTCAATGGGCCCAACACCAAGTTTCAACATGCCTATAAAGAAGGCCACTCAACCTGTATTGCATTAACACAAATGACTGCTGAATGGATGAGTCAAATTGATGATAAAATAGTTGTTGGTGCCGTCTAGCTTCAGTGCAAAATGCTGTCAGCTGGATGGAAAGTTACTTGACTTTGTGGGTGCAGTGTTTCCTTGAATGGTAGTTTTTCACCGACAAGGAAGCTGCCTGGGTCCTCTCCTCAAAACTAACGCCTTATCCCTTGTTTTGAACAGGGCAGTTATGATGATGTATGCTGATGATTCAACATTATATAAGTCCACTAATCTAAATAAAGTTCTGTAAAGTGAACTTGAATGTGTGTAATTGGGTGGAAAATAATAGGCTAGTGCTAAATGTATCTAAGGCTACGTTTAGACGAGCGTTTTGGGATGGAAGTCTGAACAGAAACTGCAAAAGTCGTCTTGCGGTTTCACTTTTAATTTTGCGTTTAGACGAGCGTTTTGGGGTGGAATTCTCCGTGCAGACGAGGCTGTAACAACTCGAGACAACGGAGCCCCGCTGTCACACGATTGGCGCATATGTCACATGACGTGCTGTGAAGACCCGCCCTACTCTGCCTCTGATTCGCAGAGTGTGGGTGGGGAATGTGATTGGACCAAAGCAGAGTCACTTACAGACAGTGGGTCCAGTCATAATAGTTGTGATAGCCGCGGCACAGATTCTTGTGTATTTAAAAGTACTGCCAATGTAGCCTTCAGGTGATCGCCATGGATAGAATCAGACATGCTTTGTTTACGCTTCTAGGCTACTGGCGCATGCCTGTGATGTAAGCAGTAGGCGCGACGAGAGCCTTGACGACCCTTTCGTCATCGTTTTATGCGGTTTGACAGTTTAGACGAGAGCGCAAAGGTTTACCGTTTCTAGGAATTCCACCCTGGAAGGTGGTCTCACTTTTTTACGGTTTCACCCCGTAAAAACGCCGTTTCCGTATAAACGAAAGGCACATCTGAAAAAATATTTTTGCGGATTCACCTGCTAGCGTTTCCGTCTAAACGGGGGCTAAAACAAGTGTATTGTCTTTGCTACTCTCCCTCTCAACGAAGGGTATAGCTTTGGAGCATGGTCCATGAAGCCAGCTTTTTAGGTGTCCCTCTGGACACCTGGGCCCTCATTCATCAACGTGACGTAGAATATGTTCTATTTCCACACGTAAGCACAGAATGTAGAATCAGTGCACGCACAGAAAAATCGGGATTCACCACACGTGCGTACGCAGGTTCTACGCACACCTGTCATGATGAATATGACTTTGATCCTACGTTTGAGCTCGTGCACTGTTTTAAGTATTTGCATACCAGAACCGCCCCGATTAACCATATACGGTAATGGAATACCCCCATGAAATGTGGAAAAATGGACTAAGCCGAGGGAAGCGTGTCATGAGACAGGCTCACAGACGTGTACACTTACGTGATGTCGGATATGATATCTATTAACCATTGCTGCCTGGGCAGCGCAAACACTAATAAAGACCGCGCTGGAATATGACTGCCTTTTCCCGTGTTGTTTGATTAATACCCAGGGATTAAAGTTCTCCTCAATTTTATTCCAAATCGCGATGGATCTTCTGTCAATTTTCTACCTGCTGCATATGATTTCTAGAGGCATACTACAATCTATTTTGATGTCAGTATTGGGTAGCCTATATAAACAATAATACGAGAGCATATACAAGAACAATGAATCTCACTGCATGTATGATGTAGCCTGCCTTTCAATACATGAACTTGAATTCCATCATGTTTGTGTGCGGGACTCACAAGGCTGTTGTCACAATGGGTGGTACCGGTACAGTAATAACAGTCCACACAATATCACGATGGACCATGCCATAGCCTATGTTCTATTAGGACATGATCTGTGACGACAAATGTTCTAGAATGTTTAATTAAGATATCATACTCTGACAGCATGCCTATGATCAACAAAAACGCGAACTTGAATCCCATCATATACATAGTCTGTCGTCTGTCCACTATCTGGTGTCATTGCAATGCGTTTTCTATTCTTTCTTATACAGTAAAAAGGGGGAAGAACACTATATCGTGGGTGTTCATATGACTTGTATTCTGCTTACAGCTTCGAAATTCCACTTGTTTCGTTTAACGTAAAGCCTTTTAAATATAATCAAAACGTTCCCATGTTTCTGCGGTCTGTGCGCAAAATAATAACGAGTTGAGATACGCGGAGCGCAGTCAGTCAGTAGCCTACACCCCGTATATTCCGATAACGCTATATAAACCATGCTGCATTCATTCTGAGAGAAAGATCTATTATTCCAAATGCTATTTATAGGGTTTTGACCATAATTACACTACTGTTGCTATTTTACAATGAACTATAATGAATTACGGTTCATACAGAACATGCCAGTGTTGAAACTAATGCACAGAAGCTCATTTCCTTGTTGTAATAATATATTCTACCACTGGGCGTCAGCTAAGTGTGCTCCGAGCTGTGCGTAGACATAAGCACTAAGTCAAGTTCAAGTTGAAATTGATGAATCCCACTCTTTGCTTAGAAATGATCGTACGCACAGGTTAAGCACAAATCTGTGCGTAAGACACGTTGATGAATGAGGGCCCTGGTCTTGTCATATGAATAAGGCTGTAGCTAAGATGGGAAGGGCAGTGTCTGTCATCAGGAGGTTGTGCTTATTTCCTGACTCATCACTCAATTAGACAGGTTATACAACCGCTGGTTGTGTCTCATCTTCACTGTTGTTTGGTTGTTTGGTCAAGTGCGAGAAAAGTATATTTGAACAAGCTTTCAACTTGTGCAGAACAAAGCTGCACATCTAGCTCTTCACCGTCCCCTAATGTCTTAAATGGAATATTAAAATCTTGCATTTTAAATGGAATATTTAAAAATGGAAGGAATGAACAATGAAATTACGGCTCACCAGTCCAAGCTACTGGTATGAAGACATGCGTTAACCATCAATGAGAACTGCTCTGACATATGGGAGATAAATGAGAGAAATTACAAAAAGGAGCACATGGGGTGAAAGGGTTAAATTAAGGGGGAAACCTGGTAATAATTGTAGCAGGATTGGTACATGATGCGGGTGTTGAGATCAGTGTGTGTGTGTGTGTGTGACTACATGCACAAACAGTGTGCAAGTGCTTACGTAATCTGTTTATATAAATGTGTAGAATCTGTGTAGGTGAACAAAATTAGTAAGCAATAAAAACTTAAACTAAACTGAATTAATGTGTTTGAAATTCGACGTAACCTTAACCTTAATGTTAGGCACAGGCATGTATTGGTTAAGGGTACGCTTAAGTTAAGGGTTCGGCTAGGGAATGAATGCCAGTAAAGGCAACGTATGTAAACATGTGCATACTAACGTGCATACTAACATACACTCAAGGGCACATGCATCTGTGTGTGCATACCTCCTCCAGCACGGCCCCCAGGTCAGCCTTGTCCTTGGGGTCCGCTCCCTCCCTCTCCGGCACGGTGCCGCCCGGCTCAGCCTTGTCCTTGGGGCCGGCCCTCTCTCGCTCCAGCCACAGCAGCAGCTCCGGCTTCCTGTATGGCTTCAGGGCCAGGAGGTGGATGATCCTCTCCCTCAGGGGCCTCTGGGTGAGGGGCCCCTGGAGCCCGGTGCCGCCGCCACCGCCGCTCCTGCGGTTGTTGGGTGAGCTCTTGTGGAGGCCGTTCTCCAAGGTGGGCAGAGGGGCCGGTCTCTTTTGGAACTTCACACATTTGCCTGCATGGACACAGCGGAGGAGGTAGAGAGTTAAGTCACATGATGGGTTCTTTACTGTGTCGATTTATTGTCTCAACCACAGCGTGACAGAATGAAGAGAGAGAAAAGAGAAAGAACACAAAGAGACCGAGAGACAAGGAACTAGGGCTGACCCCTATAAGTCGATTAGTCGACTAATCGGTCGAAAGGAGCCGTAGTCGACTGGCCAACCTCTTAGTCGAATATATATATAAAAAATATATAAAAAAAATTGAATATTTTTTTATTTTTTTTATCATTCTTTCCAAAAGAAAAGAGGCCTAGAAGCGTGGCTAACGCTAATGGCATGCATACCAGAGGCTAACTGCCTACGAAAACAGGCACAGAGGCACTGAAGAGGATTTCACCCATCTAATGAACACACTAGACTAGACAAATATCAAGATGTATCCATCAGTGGACCAATTGCATGCTTTTGCAGAGGACAAGAAGCCTTCAGTCGACTCCTTCAGACATTAAGCACCCCCCACAGCCCAAATGGAATGATACAATTTTTTATTTAAAATTTAAAATGTAAAAATATTATACTTTTTTTTTGTCGACCAATAGTCGACTAACGGCACATTTTGGCCTATCATAGTCGACCATCCAAATCCTTAGTCGGGGACAGCCCTACAAGGAACACACATACAAGGACAGGGAGAGGTAGGGCAGGGGAGGGGAGAACAGTCCATGGATGGGTGGAATGTCACTACAGTATAGGCTACTTTGTTGGCGGTGTGAAAATATGCAGACAAACATTCATATATTTGGAACCGTTTGTGTTATTATTGTATCTGAATCTCTCCGTCGCATAAAGGCTGGCTGGCAGTGCGTGTTCCGCAAGTGCAATGGTATGATCTATAGTTCAGAGTTGATCAGAGTTTAGGCTCGTGAAGGAAGGAAGGCTTGTGAACTATAGCACACCGTTACAGTAGGGGGGGATTTAAACATTCACTTTAAACACTTAAACATGACACCATATTTATTTTACATTTGCACTACCTCTTTTACCTCATTACAGAAGACCGGTTTGACTAGGGCTGTCTTTCTCAACTAACTGTCACAATTAAATAAATAAGATAGATTATTATGATAATAATGCTTTTCAACTGAACTGTTCAATTAAAGTTTGTTTTATAGTTTTGGGAATCCGATTACTTCACTGAGTTTGAGACTTTGCTACTGATCAAAATAATAGTAACCAACCATGCCAACCCTGTCTACAGCCAGTGAATCCTGCAATCCAATATGCATTTGTTTATTTTTAATCCGTACTGCACATCCATTGCATTGGTGTGTGTTTAGTGCTAATTGCGTTGCCCATCCTCTGTACTGTACTGAAATACCGTAATTCCTCTAATAGTAACCGGTATTCAATTAAAAACCGGGTCTCTATTAATGACCGGGTGCGCTGTTGAGCTAAGCAATTATAAGCCGGCCTCCTAATACAAGCCGGGTTTCATGTATATTAGAGTTATTGTTGTTATATGCTGGCCTGGCTGTGCAGTAAATACCATATAATGGTATGGTGTTAATGTTTACCAAGAGAGTAAGCCTACCTCAGAATTGTATAAAACGAAGTTATTATTATTATACCAGTATTGTGATTGCACTATTTTACTTTATTTAACTTTTTTTGACCACCTGTAATTGCACTGTTTACTACCGTATTTCATACAGTACTTGCTTGGTTTCAATAAATGAACCCAGTACATTTTACTGGGTTCAAACTGACACAAAATGTTGATTTATTCATTATGATCTGTTTGAAAATTTGAAATATAGGCCTCTCTCTTATACATGCCTCCTCCTAATACAAGCCTGGTATCCGCTACAGTTGAAACAAATACAAGCCGGGGTTACTATTAGAGGAATTACGGTAGTACATGCTAGGCTATAGGCAGAGCAGCTCCCTCGCCATGTTAATCCCATTACAGGTTAAGCTCTACTTTGAAGGTCAGAGCAGGGTAGAGGCACCAGGAAAGCTCCCCACCACAAAGTATGAGCTGTGAGGAGATAATAACGCTATCCACGATCATTAGCCTTATAGCCGCCTACTACCAGTCATCAGATCTTCATGAAAAAAGACATTGAATTATGCAATGATTACGGTGTGATGTGGCGAGCGTCAGAAGAGGGGCCTGTGTGACGAGCCCTGGCATGTCTGGAGCCACGTTCGTCCGGAGGCAGGAGGCAGGAGAGTCCCCCCCGTGGGGTACATCTGTTCGGATCCCATCATCACGTCAAGGCCGCGCGACGTTGCACAATACACAGCTAGTCTAAAACCGTCCCAAACCTCCCCCGGGCCAGAGGCGTTCCTCCTCCCTGCTGCTGCTACAGCGCTGATAGGGGGTCTAGGATGGTGCCAAGGAACGAAGTTGCGTAAACGGAGTAAGAGCTTGGAGGGGAAAGAAGAAATGAGAGAACAGCATGGCTTGCCAGCGCATGTCTCCCTCTCCTCACATGACGATGGATATTGGATTTACTGTTGCTTGGATGTTGGAGATCAGGTGACGACGTCGGCTGCTGGAATAGCAACTTCTTGATTTATTCAGTAACAGGAAGTGAAGAACAGCATCACTGAAGTCAAGTCATAGTATATGGACCGAATATAAGTCTGATTACTTAAAAGGTAACACAGGTCTGAGAGGTACACTGCTGGGTATATACAGTAAAAACACCTGCTTCTGACAAATAAGGCCAGATATTTGCAGCAAATTCAAATATCTCTTCACTGTTAGATTGGAATATTGGAACCTATTCAACTCGATCGAATGACTGGATGGTTCTTAGGGTTCCTCAAGTTTGTTCTGATCTAGGGAAGTCAGATTTTCCCTTTGATGCCTCTAATTCATGGCATGTCCTTCAACTCTCTCTGAAATTGGAGGTTCTCCCTTCCCTTGGTATGTTTAAACATATGATTTCAGACCATTGTGTGACTACCTGTAACTGTTTTAGTTGATCTTTTAAAATAATTTTAAACGTTTTTTATTTTTACTCTTTACCCGCGGGGGGGACGGGGGGGGGGACGGGTCGCCAGATGATTACAAACAAAGTTTAAAAAAATCCAAGATAATGTATATATATATCTTTTCTTAAAAAAAATTTTAGTCAGGCCACTGAACTTAGAAAAATCTACTTTGCATTTGATATATTGCAAATATATGCCATCACACACACTGGCATTTAAAGGGTTAGAATTATAAAATGAATATGTGGTGTTATGATCAGGGCTGAAGTTGAATAAAAGATTGTATTTTTTTCAATCTGACATTACAAAAAAACTGAAAATCCATCAAAATCAGTGTTGTTGCTAATCATACATGCTAGCCTGTTTTTTTAACAATAATTTGTGATGCCATCACAAACACTGGCATTTAAAGGGTACAAATAAAAAAATTCCTGCACCAGAATGCAGGAAATGAAATCTTTGTAACAAGAAATGTCCTGGTGGGGGACCCCCAGACCCCCTGCTTAAAAAGTGGCCTAACTGGGGCTATATTTTGCACTATATTTCCTGGCCTGAATGATTTCCCCAGTCCGGCCCTGGTTAAAAGCCTCCAATGCTTATTAGTGTGTGTGCGTTTGAACGTTTGCATGTTTCAACCATACATTTCCATTTAGATTTTTTTTTTATTATTATTATTACCTCCTATAATAGTGGGGATCGTGGCTCTCTGACACCGTTATTTGGGGGTCACGGCCTGAAAAGTTTGGGAACCCCTGTAATAGATCCCCCCCCCCCAATCTAGTTTCTAAAGCCAAATGGATGACATTTCCCCTCACTTAGAAGCCACACAGCTGTCATCCACATGCCCCGGGGAGGTAAGAGAATGAAAACTGAGGATGAAGAGGTGGTGGACTTAAGACGTGTGGCCCACAGAGTTAACATCCGGTCCTAACACCTCATACTATAGTCTACCAATATACTCTGTATGATAGCATGTACAACAGTGCTGTATATACGGCTTATTCACATTTATATTTTCAGTATATATATTTGTCTGAATATACCTGCATATAACCACTCTATATACACTTACTTATACACCTGTGTATAACCCATAGCTCAGTATGATAGCATGTACAATAATGCTGTGTATATAGTACCTTATATATTTATTTATTCTCACCGCATATATATCTATCCACACCTGTCTGTACTTACTGTAGTCCTTTCACATATCTGTAGATACTATATATATCTGTACATATCCTACTCTTACTAGTTACGCTGCTGGCCAGTATGACTACTACCATAGGCCTACTGTCTTATACATGCATCACTGTACATATTATACTACAACTGTGTACATACATATGATTAGCACTACACTAATTAGTAGTACTAATTTGTATATTTTGTACCCAGTTTAATCACCTGTACATTGTATATTGCTGCTGCACTCTACTGTTACATTTGCACTCTGGTTGGATGCCAAACTTATTTTCGTTATACTGTATTTGTTTGAGCTGTAATAATGACAATACATTTTAATCTAATCGAATCACACTGGCTTTGAAGAGCGTTCTTGCCTGCAAGAGGTTCTTTGTAGTGTAAACAGGAAAAATCTGAATTTGAATCCACCCACCTTTTCCCATTCTAATCAAAACAGCACTATAGCTCAAGTCCCAAGTTCAAAGAGTGTCACATGTTGTAGAACAGAACGTGAAATGCTAATGCTAAACAGTAACAGTGAAATGCTAATACTAAATGCTAAACAGTAACAGTGAAATGCTTTATGCTAAACAGTAACAGTGAAATGCTAATGCTAATGCTAAACAGTAACAGTGAAATGCTAAATGCTAAACAGTAACAGTGAAATGCTAATGCTAAACAGTAACAGTGAAATGCTAAATGCTAAACAGTAACAGTGAAATGCTAAATGCTAAACAGTAACAGTGAAATGCTAATGCTAATGCTAAACAGTTCAGTGAAATGCTAAATGCTAAACAGTTCAGTGAAATGCTAAATAGTAACAGTGAAATGCTAATACTAAATGCTAAACAGTAACAGTGAAATGCTAATACTAAATGCTAAACAGTAACAGTGCTAAATGCTAAACAGTAACAGTGAAATGCTAATCCTAAACACTAACAGTGAAATGCTAAATGCTAAACAGTAACAGTGAAATGCTAATGCTAAACAGTAACAGTTGAATGCCAATGCTAAACAGTAACTGTGAAATTAAATGCTAACACATTCTTCTGTCCTATAGTTCTCGGTCAAGCCATTCACAACGATAAGACAGATACTTTAGAAAGGCCTTGGCCAGAATGTTTGTGTAGTTGTTCTCTTTCTTCCCACAACATTGGTAACCGCTTTCAAAAGAAAACGCCTAATTTCTGTGCAGTAGTAACTGCAGGTGAAACACTGGAAAAGCATGATGGTACTTTTCCACTGTGACTTGATTTGAATAGCCTACATGGCAAGCAGAGACTGGCAGAAGTCAAGCCATGAAAAGATGCCACGACTAGATGAACCTACTGCCAAAACAAACCATGAACTAGGACTAAAACAATCAATCACTCAAACCACCTACAATAATCTGGTGAATGAATAATAACAGTGATTAATATCAATGACATTATTATACATAATCAGGGACATGGCCGAAATCAAGCAAAGCAACAAAAACAGCACTTATGAAATTAAAAAAATTTAAAACAAGGGGCATTCACCAATCTTACTACACAACATACACACTACACAAGTCTGGCTGGGAGTGCAGTGCTCTCTGGGGGAAAGCCTCATTTCTCAAGAGCCGCTTATTATAAGATGCTTGTCTGCTTTACAGACTTTTGACTGGAGGCCCTCATCTTCATCTTCTCACTTATAGTACGACTTTGCACAGTATTTATCCAAAGTTGTTAGTTTATAAAAAATAAAAAAAAATACTTTCCCCCTTGTCTGGCCTCAGTCAGTCAGTTCCAAATGTCCTCTCCTCCATCTTGCTCATAATCAAATCAAATCAAATGTATTTATAAGGCCCGACAACACACGTTAATGTCCCCATGGGCCGTACAAGTCTTCTTTAAACAAGTCAAGAAGAAAACATAACAATAAGTCAAGAACAGAACAAGAACACCATAAGGTCCAACAAATTTAAAATAAATGCATCCTCATCCTCATCTCCCTTTATCCTCCTCTGCAACTCTTCTGTGGGGTCTCAGCTTCTCCTTGTATTCCATCCTAGCTGTCTTCCTCGCTGCTGTTCTTTCTAGCCTCCATCTCATCTCCTTCAGCCAGCGACTCCGGTCTCTTCACAATCTCGATCTCCATTCCTCTTATCCTCACCTCACCTCCTCCACTCTTTTTTCCAAACTTTTTATTCCTCGCTCACCCACCGTACATTCTACCCACCTCAACGTCAGCAAAACGAAGGAACTACAGGCCGTGGACTACAGGAAGTCTCAGGAAGGAGAGCACGCTCCCCATTCACATCGGCGGGTCAGCGGTGGAGAGAGTCAACAGTTTCAGGTTCCTCGCGGTCAACATCAGCGAGGACCTGTCCTGGTCTCATCACACCGGCATCGTTGTCAAGACAGCGAGACAGCGGCTCTTCTTCCTCCATTGGTTGAGGAGATTCGGCATGGACTCCAGGATACTCTGCAACTTTTACCAGTGCACTATAGAGAGTATCCTGACTGGCTGCATCACTGCCTGGTACGGCAACTGCTCAGCCATCTACCGCAAGGCTCTGCCAAGGGTGGTGAAGTCAGCACAACACATCACCAGGACTGAGCTGCCAGCCACGGACGACCTCTACACGCAGAGGTGCAGAAGGAAAACCCAGAACATTCTCAGAAACCACAGTCACCCCAGCCACAAACTGTTCACTCTGCTACCGTCTGGCAAACGGTACCGGAGCATCCGCACAAGAACCAGCAGGTTGAGAGTAGGGCTGCACGATTAATCGATTTTAAATCGAAATAGCGATTTGGAATGATGCAATTATCAAATCGCAAAAAAAATATATATATCGCAATATTATTATTATTTTTTTATTATTTTGTTTTTATTTATTTAACCAGGAAGTCCCAAGGAGATACAAGATCGGTTTGGGAGAGGGAGGTAAGGGGTTTTAGATTGTGTGTTGTGAAGTTTAGACTTCAGAGAGGGAGAGTAAAGTACAGAAAAAAAGGTACCGTTGGGTACCGGTATCGATTCCCAGGTAAAAAGAAACATTTTCAGGCTCGGTGTCCCGAAAAGACCCACCGCGTAGGCCAGATGCAGATTTTCCCACAAGCCACAAGACTCCTGAACAAGGACAAGAACAGGAGATCTTGAACACACACAAACACGCACCCTGCACTGCACACTTTCTGTAAATAATTGACCATTTTATTGTAACTTACCTTATTTTATATTTTATTATAACTATAACTTACTACTACTACTTATTGTTACCATTCTTGTATTCATTGTTGTTTCTTAATTGTGCACAGTTGAGTCTGAGCTCGAAATACCAAAATGGCATTACCTGCAATGCCCCTGTATTGTTGTGTATTTGACAAATATAGAACTTGAACATGCTACTTCACCCAGCGGTAACATTATCTAAATACATTATAATCATACAGTAAATAAACAAACCTTCTGCCAAATATTGCACTTAGAGACGCCTTTCAGCAGTGCACCTTATCGAACGGAAATATTTCAGAAGAGGTCACGTGTGTTTTCACACATATTACAATAATCCAATTTATTAAATTTATGTCCAATGAATGATCTCTGTTACAGTCTAATAGCCTGCTGTTAAGTAGACGTAATGGATCGAATCTGTACTTAAAATGTATGACTCCCAATCAGTACCCGCAGTAGATAGATACAGAGAGAGACACAGAGAGAGACACAGACAGACAGACATTCAGACAGACAATCAGACAGACAGACAGACAGACAGACAGACAGACAGGCAGACAGAGACAGAGACAGAGACAGAGACAGAGACAGAGACAGAGACAGAGACAGAGACAGAGACAGAGACAGAGACAGAGACAGACAGACAGACAGACAGACAGACAGACAGACAGACAGACAGACAGACAGACAGAAGGTCAAGGTCAACTTTATTTATATAGCGCATTTAAAATCAACCGAAGTTGTACCAAAGTGCTGTACAATACAAAAACAGAAAATACTAAAGGAAATATAAAATACAGACAGACAGACAGACAGACAGACAGACAGACAGACAGACAGACAGACAGACAGACAGACAGACAGAACAGACAGACAGACAGACAGAAGACAGACAGACAGACAGACAGACAGACAGACAGACAGACAGACAGACGGACGCGTCTCTTACTTGGATGCGAGGCTCCCGGCTTTATCTCGATGGCCGAGCGGCTCCAGCTCTCCTTCTCCACCTGGGACATCCTGTCGCGGGTCATCTGGTACGAGTCGTCGGTGGCGCACACCGTGATCTTGTCCTGGATGCTGCCCTGTCCCTCCAGCGACTCCCTGCCCTCCCTGCAGAGCAACGGGTACACAGAGTCAGGATCACCCTGCCAGCTACAGAGAGATCTCCTCAACCCACCACCCCCCCCCCCCCCCAGTAAACACAGTGTGGATAAAGCCTCACAATGGGCGACTACTCGTTATGAGCTGGAGGCCGGCGTGTGGTCTGATATATACTACCATACCCGCGTGCTACTCTGCCGTGTAGCCGCTGACGCCGCTGAGGCAGGCTTATGCGTATTATGTTATGTCACTGTCCAGATATAGCCGGTCTCAGGCTAGCTGGTTCAAAGCAGGATGCAGCCAGTATATGGAGGAGCATGGAGGATTATTAGCTTTGGCTCCTCCTGGCAGCGTGAGTTGTTGGTCACAAAAGCAAACAAGCCCCACTGGACAGAAGAAGTAAATGGCGTTTATATTATGTGAAACCCAGGACCACATTAATGGCACAAAATGTATTAAGAGTGGGTTGTAGTCTCTGCCGGCGAGAGAGAGAGAGAGAGAGAGAGAGAGAGAGAGAGAGAGAGAGAGGAGAGAGAGAGAGAGAGAGAGAGAGAGAGAGAGAGAGAGAGAGAGAGAGGAGGAGGGAGGTAGAGTGAAAGAAAGAGAGAGAGGGAGGTAGAGAGAAAGAAAGAGAGAAAGACAGAGAGGGGGAGACAGAGAGAGAGACAGAGACAGATGCTCCAGGGTCACACCCACCAACGAAACCACGTTGAGCCAAGTAAGGCCAGTTGTTTTGCCATGTTGCTCTTGGCTCCAGCTCCTGTCTACAACCAGAACTAGCCAAGTTCAAACCACAGCTATAGCGTAGTTGGCAGCTCTCTTTGCTCTCTCCACTCCACAAACAATGGCTTAGCAGGTCCCTGTAATGAGCAGGTCCTATCCTGAAATGCATTGCAAACATTAGGGACATACCCTAACTCTGTAGTGAGCAGGTCCTATCCTGAAATACAAATTAGGGACACATCCCCTTTTCCCTTTTGTCAAAATCAAGTGTGCACATTTCATGAAAAAACTGTATTAAAATAACCCATACTGGAAGGAAGGACAGAATGACCGACACTCCAAGCTAGCATGCACTGGTGCTCTAAGCAGGGGAGATGTAAACCTCCCATTTAGGGTCATGTGACACACAACAGCTGACTGCTGATCTATAGGGGAGATGTAAACCTCCCATTTAGAGTCATGTGACACACAACAGCTGACTGCTGTAGGGGCCGGCATGAGTCTATGCTTTCCGTAGCCGCATTTCTGGAAGACGTTTCTGGTCATGTGACATGTGCGCCCAATAGCGTGACGAGCTGTGTCTTTTCCTATTTCCACGTCAAACAGCCTGCAAACTACCTGGCGTTCTATCGCCATTAGGGGTGGGACGATACATCGATCCAGATCGATACATCGATGTAATTATCAACAATCGAATCGGATCGATGCGATGTAATAAGATCGATTCATATCGATACTCTTATTTTGAAAATCCTGTGGCGAGTCTCATATCCGCCCAAGAACAACAGCAGTAGCTCCGTGTGTGTAGATGTTACAGCATAGCATTCTCCCTTTCTGTGTGTGTGTGTGTGCGCGCGTCTTTGGAAAGACCAGATGAGGTCAGAGGAGTTTGATGTTTAAATGTTATTTAAACATAAACAATATAATACATAATAAATGTAGGCCTATACATGATCATGCAACATCAACAAATTGTTGTAGGAACGGTTTGGGAGAGGGAGGTTGTGAGTTTTGAGTTCCAAAAAATGTAGCTTAAAGTTTAAAGCTCAATATATAAAAACGTGGCACTTTACAGTGAACAGGAGGTCTATTTGTATTAAAAACAATAGATTGATTTTCCTTTAAATGTCTGGAAGAGCTCAAAAATACAAATGTCAAATGATATTTTCATTACCTTTTTTTTGTTGATCTAAATGTTACTGATTGTGTTAAATGGGCATATGATATCATCTCATATCGATCGCAGGCACCTGAATCTAATCGTATCGTATTGTATCGTGAGAGACTTTGTGATATCGGCAAATATCGTATCGTTGTCCAAAGAATCGATATCGTATCGTATCATGATGAAACTGGTGATTCCCACCCCTAATCGCCATGCTCTAAGACAAACTCTAACCTTAACCAACTTCGAAAGAGTGCCTAAGCTTAACCGTCGAAAGAACTTGCCTAACCTTAACCAACTTCGAAGATTGCCTAAACTTAACCAGTGTAGAAACTGACGTCGGCCAATCAGAGAGCGTCTGCCAGAAATGCGGCTACAGAAAAATATCACGCGGCCGGCATTTTCCTCTAAAGAAACTCTTGATTAAAGGTAGAATCTGTAATGCTGTCAAATAGTGACCTCTGGGCAAAAGTATTGCACTTTGCTTACAGCTTTTGTTTTGGTCTTACGTAGGGTTTAGTAAGTAATCTACTTTTTCTCCCCCTTTTTTCGTATTTTTCTCCCATCCCAATTTAGTCGTTATGCCAATTCCCTTCCTGGTCATTGCACGGTTTTGCCCCCTACTGTCGGCCTGGGGACGGAGAAGACTACCACATGTTTTCCTCCGATACATCATGTGGAGTCAGCCAGCCACTTCTTTTCACCTGACAGCGAGGACTCTCACCGGGGGAGTGTGACGCGTGGGAGGATCACACTCTCCCCCAGATCACTTCCCTGCTGAACAGGCGCCCCGACCGGCCAGTAGGAGTCGCTGTTTACAACGACCAGGATACATACCCCACCGGCTTCCCACCCGCTAACACTGCCAATTGTGTTAGTAGGGACGACTGACCAAGACGGAGGTACCGCTGACAGCTGGATTCGATCCCAGAGTCTCTGCGGTGGTAGGCGAGCGCTTAGTCCGTTGCGCTACCCAGCCGCCCGGGTTTAGTAAGTTATTATACTGTGAATTTCTCCAAACCTGAGGTGTGGCCAGCGATAGCAGCCCCTCCCCCTATACCCACTCAACTCCAACCCACACATCAGACAAAAACTAAAAAAAAAAAAAAAAACAGAGTGCAATACCAAGAAGGCCTAGAGGCCGCTGGGAATTTAGCATATTTTTAACCTGGATCCTCAACTATTTTCAATTGTATTAGGCTCAACTCGAGGACAGCTGAATAAATAGTTGAGATAAGTGTCTGCAGGAGGGGGGGGGGGGGGGGGGGGGGGGGGGGGTGAAGAGGCAGAACGCTCGAGACACTGTTTTTTTTAGTTTTATGTCAACACAACAATGGGATTCAGGTTGAAAATCCTCTAAATTCCCCTTTCATTCCCCAGTAAGCATCGAGTCATCATGTTTATGACAAGAGAGGCTAACTGGAGATCAGTGCGCCGCCTCTGGCTGTTTTCTCGTCAGTACCTGGAGACGTGCTGGTGGATGCAGTCGAAGCTGGCCTGGGGCTGGTCCTTGCTGTCGCTGGACAGGTAGAAGGAGAAGATCCTCGGGGTGGCCGGAGACTCTGGAGCAGGAGCTGGTATCTTAATGTACTGTAGAGGGAAACCAACACGGCACGTTAAACTAGGATCGGTCAGTACAACACACATAAACCGTTTGTACAGTACCATGACTGCCTACATTTTTTGTATGGGTGAACATAGTGGGATTTAGGGATGGGGGCGATTCTTGCTAAAATATGAATCACGATTTTTCTCTTTAAGAATTGAGATCACGATTCTTATTTTTTCAATAAAATCATTTAAAAAGTAAAGTAAATAGTAAAAAAAAATAATAATAATAATAAATATATATTTCTTTAATAAAAAGAAATCGTCATAACTTAGAAATGAGATTGCATAGGTCTATGAATCGAGATGGAGATTTCTTTTCGATTAATTGCCCAGCCCTAGTGGGAATGGAACCCCATAACCCTGGCAGTGTTAGTGCCTTGCTCTAGCCATTGAGCTACACAATAGGGCTGGGAGGTATGAAGGTATAGAAATCATGGATCCATGCAAAGGTATGGATTTTTATTATACGGTTGTCCATGATATACATATATATATACCATAAGAAAATATACTGTATATCTTTAAGTTAATAAATTAAAAATGTACCCTTTTGAATGAAATAGCACTGTGACAAAAGACACATAAAAAAAAATTAAATCATGTTGTAATTTGTACTGGAAAACTAAAACACAAAACTAAGTGTAAATATTGTGATAGGATATTTTGGTCAGCTAAACAGGGAATGGAACCACTAACCCTGGCAGTGTTAGTGCCTTGCTCTACCCATGGAGCTACGCAGGGAATGGAACCCCTAACCGCAGCTAAACAAGATTAGATATCTTGACACATACAGTACGTCCCATGACAGCACAAAGTCATACATGTGCTGTATGTGTAGTTTCACACACACACACACACCCACCCACACCCACACACACACACACACACACACACACACACACACACACACACACACACACACACACCAGTATTACAGCATGGCCAACACTTCACCCCCCCCCCAAGGCCAGAAAACCTGTCAGCAGTTGCTCGTCAGTAAGAGTGACGCAGCGCCACATGCATTTTTTTTATCAGATTTTTAACTGTCAACTTTATCATATGGCAAAGCAATTATCTAGTCAGCAGAATTCGAGCAGGAAGAGCTCTATCTTGCGTCTTATAAAGTCAGGAACGCAGGGAGCTCTCAGAGGGTCATGGCTGTTGTAATCAGCATGAATCAATATTGAAAAAGGGAGCTGTGTTTCTGTGTTCGAGCCTCCTCTCTACCACGCTCTCCACTTTGTTTTCACAGCCTGCTGCATTTCAACTCTGCCGAAGGAGCGAACACGCACACTACCCTGCCTAAACACACACACACAACCCTGCCTAAACACGCACACACAACCCTCCCTAAACACACACACTACCCTGCCTAAACATACGCACACAACCCTGCCTACAACCCTCCCTAAACACACGCACACAACAACCCTCCCTGAACACACGCACACACAACCCTGCCTAAACACAGGCACACAACCCTCCCTGAACACACGCACACAACCCTCCCTAAACACACGCACACAACCCTCCCTAAACACACGCACAAAACCCTCCCTAAACACACACACACAACCCTCCCTAAACACACGCACACAACCCTCCCTAAACACATGCACACAACCCTCCCTAAACACACGCACACAACCCTCCCTAAACACACGCACACAACCCTCCCTAAACACACGCACACAACCCTCCCTGAACACACGCACACACAACCCTTGTTAAACACACGCACACAACCCTCCCTAAACACACGTACACACGATGTGTGTATGCACAAACACAACTGCTTCCAACACACACACACACACATACACAGGGGTGTGTGTTTGTGCTGTGCCTCTGTGCAGCGCTGTCTGCAACCTTAAATAAATCTCCCTGAGTAAACAGTGTTTTTAAGAGAGTT
Source organism: Notolepis coatsorum (assembly GCF_963971535.1). Taxonomy (NCBI): domain Eukaryota; kingdom Metazoa; phylum Chordata; class Actinopteri; order Aulopiformes; family Paralepididae; genus Notolepis; species Notolepis coatsorum. Next base: position 73,172,476 of record NC_140166.1, on the reverse strand, counting down.
CTCCTCAGAGGCCCTGAGATGCCCTGGCAGACACACCGGAGCACAGCAGAGCTCCAAGCGGCAACCTCCTGGGCAGAGAGGCAGGCAGGCAGTCACACACTGTATATATACACACACACACACGCACACATGCACGCGCGCACACACAAGTTTAGTTTAGCTTATAGTTTTGAGTTTTTCCATTTGTTTTTATTTAGCGCTTTTGTATTTTGCTCCCATATCCCCAATTTAGTTGTTATGCCAATTATCTTCCTGGTCGTTGCGCTGCCTTACTGTCGGTCTGGGGAGGGTGTAGACTACCACATGCTGGCTGCCCTACTGTCAGTCAGGGGAGGGTGTAGACTACCACATGCTGCCCTACTGTCAGTCAGGGGAGGGTGTAGACTACCACATGCTGCCCTACTGTCAGTCAGGGGAGGGTGTAGACTACCACATGCTGCCCTACTGTCTAGTGTGCCTCAACAATATTCCATGCATCGTAATTTTTTTTCTCATAATCAGGTATTTTTTATGATAATTTTTACATTATTACATCATTATTGTTATTGTTATTATTAACAATATTATTATGATGGTTGTATCAACCCTAAATCTGAGTTGGGGGGGGGTGCAATGCAGACAAACAGCTGCATACAGTGCGACCATTTCACTCACATTTTTGCCCATTCATTTTTGGACACATCACACACCATCAGTGTGTGTACTGTACGTGTGCTGTCATAGCTCCACCTACAGGCCTAATGGAGAACACCAGGAGAACACCAGGATGTGAATGGAGGGTGGATGTGAGGTATATCGTGTAAATAAGTTTTGATTGATCGCAAGACTACACTGTAAAAATATTTATAATAATAAGTTACCAGAACTTAAAAATATTGAGTTCAGTTACTGTGCATTAAGGTTTTCAGTTTTCAATCCATAATAAGTTAACAGAAAAATAAGTACACAACCACATTATTTCAACCTAATAAAACTATGTTTATTGTCATTGTTTTAAGAACACAAGTTGACTTGGTAATACTCACATTTTGAGTAAAAAATGGCTTTTAACATGTGCAATGTTCAATGAAATAGAAAAATAAATAATAAAATGTGTTGATTAATCCCACTGGTCACAATGGTGACCGTAATAATGTTTTTGTTATAAGGCTCTGCAAATGTTACTGAATGTTGTAGCAATGTATTTCCAGCTAAATTGAAATAATAAACAAATAAAGGGTCTCAATTAAATATGTGGTAGTAAAAATAACCTGTGGGAGGATTTCAACAAGATAAATGCGACAACAGTGCAAAATATTTCACTATAATATTTCAAAGCAAAGCAAAAAAAAAAAAAAAAAAATGTATGCTGCCCCCTGTGCCTATGAAAATGCCCCTGCGTGCCTATGCAGGCACGCGTGCCTAGGGTTGCCTACCCCTGGTGTAGACTATCATATGCACACTACCCTCCCTAAACACACGCACACTACCCTCCCTGAACACACGCACACTACCCTCCCTAAACACACACACACTACCCTCCCTAAACACACACACACTACCCTCCCTAAACACACGCACACAACTCTCACTGAACACACGCACACAACCCTCCCTAAACACACGCACACAACCCTCCCTAAACACACACACACAACCCTCCCTGAACACACGCACACTACCCTCCCTAAACACACGTACACAACCCTCCCTAAACACACGCACACTACCCTCCCTAAACACACGCACACAACCCTCCCTAAACACACGCACACTACCCTCCCTAAACACACGTACACAACCCTGCCTAAACACACGTACACAACTCTCACTGAACACACGCACACAACCCTCCCTAAACACACGCACACAACCCTCCCTAAACACACACACACAACCCTCCCTGAACACATGCACACTACCCTCCCTAAACACACGTACACAACCCTCCCTAAACACACGCACACTACCCTCCCTAAACACACGTACACTACCCTCCCTAAACACACGCACACTACCCTCCCTAAACACACGTACACAACCCTCCCTAAACACACGCACACTACCCTCCCTAAACACACGCACACTACCCTCCCTAAACACACGCACACTAGTACCCTCCCTAAACACACGTACACAACCCTCCCTAAACACACGCACACTACCCTCCCTAAACACACGCACACTACCCTCCCTAAACACACGCACACTAGTACCCTCCCTAAACACACGTACACAACCCTCCCTAAACACACGCACACTACCCTCCCTAAACACACGCACACAACCCTGCCTAAACACACGCACACAACCCTTGCTGCTATACACAAACCTCCCTAAACACACGTACACACGATGTGTGTATGCACAAACTAGGGATGCACGATATTGATTTTTTGACACCGATACCGATAACTTTATGCTCCTCAAGCCGATACCGATATTTATTGTATTATAATATTTTTTTTAACTGTATATATATATATATATTTTTTTTTATATCAAAAACAAATTTTTTTTGAGTATTTATAAGCTCCGACGTCATCGGTACTGCTATCGGTACTCGAGAAATTATGGAGGTTTTTTTTGAGGAATTTAAACGTCGCAAACTAATCTTGTTGGCAGTTGTCTGCCTCTGTGTCTGCCTGCGCGGGGAGCTCTGTGCTCTCTGCCTGCTGTGCTCTCCTCTCTTCCCCTCCCTCCCACACACACACACACACACACCCACACACACACAGACACGGCAGCGCAGTACAGACAGCTCTGCTCTCATAATGGCGGACAGAACGAAATGTTCAAAAGTCTGGGTCTATTTTACTAAAGTCGATGCTGACAACGCTCGTTGCAACAAGACATTTGCCAGTAATGTATAAGCGCTGGTACTTGTCAATGTGGCTGGCGGGGAGATAACGTTAGCTCCGAGTAGAGTAATGGCTGACAATCCGGAGGTAAATAAACGAACGAGAGCTTCTGATTGGTGGTAAGAAGAAGAGGTGGGTGCAAGCCGTGGGACGTAATTGGCAGATCGACTGTCTGTCTCCGAATGTAACGTGACTACGTCACAGCCAAGAAAGAGAGCGCTGGATTTGTGAAAAACTCCCTGTTCCTAAACCACACGCTATCAGTTTTACCACAGTACTGGCAAAACGGGAGGAGGCTATAATAAAAACAAGCGCCCTTCATCCAAATCCACCCACACCGGATTTCTTTTAACCAAAAAATGTATTATATGTTATCGGAGCTATCAATAACGTTATCGAGTTTATCGGGATGACGTCATAATTGCTGATATCGGCCCGATAATTATCGTGCATCCCTAGCACAAACACAACTGCTTCCAACACACACACACACACACATACACAGGGGTGTGTGTTTGTGCTGTGCCTCTGTGCAGCGCTGTCTGCAACCTTAAATAAATCTCCCTGAGTAAACAGTGTTTTTAAGAGAGTTCTCCTCAGAGGCCCTGAGATGCCCTGGCAGACACACCGGAGCACAGCAGAGCTCCAAGCTGCAACCTCCTGGGCAGAGAGGCAGGCAAGCAGTCACACACTGTATATATATACACACACACACACGCACACATGCACGCGCGCACACACACGTTTAGTTTAGCTTATAGTTTTGAGTTTTTCCATTGTTTTTATTTAACGCTTTTGTATTTTGCTCCCATATCCCCAATTTAGTTGTTATGCCAATTATCTTCCTGGTCGTTGCGCTGCCTTACTGTCGGTCTGGGGAGGGTGTAGACTACCACATGCTGGCTGCCCTACTGTCAGTCAGGGGAGGGTGTAGACCACCACATGCTGCCCTACTGTCAGTCTGGGGAGGGTGTAGACTACCACATGCTGGCTGCCCTATTGTCAGTCAGGGGAGGGTGTAGACTATCACATGCTGCCCTATTGTCAGTCAGGGGAGGGTGTAGACTATCACATGCTGCCCTATTGTCAGTCAGGGGAGGGTGTAGACTATCACATGCTGCCCTACTGTCAGTCAGGGGAGGGTGTAGACTACCACATGCTGCCCTACTGTCAGTCTGGGGAGGGTGTAGACTACAGTACCACATGCTGCCGTACTGTCAGTCTGGGGAGGGTGTAGAGACTACCACATGCTGCCCTACTGTCAGTCTGGGGAGGGTGTGTAGAGACTACCACATGCTGCCCTACTGTCAGTCTGGGGAGGGTGTAGACTACCACATGCTGCCCTACTGTTAGTCTGGGTAGGGTGTAGACTATCACATGCCTCCTCTGTGGAGTTGGCAGCTGAATTCTGTGAATACATTTTGAAGTTATGGACTCTGCATTTTATCCAAATCGCTTTAGAACGTATACCCAACATTCACCCATTCACTCACATTCAGATACCAATGTATCTGGCAACCATGCAAGGAGCAGTTAGAGGTCAAGTGTCTTGCTCAAGGACACTTCGACCCACTGCCGGGAGGAGCTGGGAACCTTCGGATTACCAGACGAGCCCTCTACCTCCTGAGCCACGGTCCCCTTCGCACACTCCATGCCAAATGTCAGCCAGAATTGTTGCCACTAGAGGACATGTGTCAAACTCGAGGCCCGTGGGCCAAATCCAGACCGCTTGGCATTTTCCTTCTGGCCCCCAGACTGAACTCGCCTAACAGTTATTTGTGGCCGCTGCCTCTCCAAAAGGCACAATTCAACTGGCCTGTGATGGAAATCAAGCGCACCTCAATCTCACTGGGCGGCAATACAAATGTCCTGACTTTTCAAGCAAACGCACAGAGTGTTATTGGCACCTGCCTCGTGTTTGTATTGAATAAAAATTAAAGCTGTCAAAGTTAACGCGGTATTAACGCGTTATCGCCCGATTCTATTAACGCCACAATTTTTTTTAACTCACGATTAACTAAAAACAAAAACTATTTTTTTTTTACTAGACTTCACTCAGGTGTATTATTGATGCTCTCATTGATACTATGTTTGTTTCTGAAGTGTGTGTGTGTGTGTGTGTGTGTGTGTGTGTGTGTGTGTGTTAGGGCTGGACGGTATGGTCTAAAATTTATATCACGGTATAATTTGAAGCATAGACGGTAACGGTATATATCACGGTATATTAACTTATCTTAAAATGTCTATATAAATGCTTCTGAAGGGGTAAAACACTGGTATGGCAGCTGTTATTCTGTTACAGCTGCTGAGCTATACTATAGCTAATGTCCATCAATATCTTCCTTTTTAATTAAATAGGTTCAAGAATCGAATCAGGATTGTTAGCAGAGAGAGGGAGAGAGAGGGAGGGAGGGGGCTGCTAGTGTAGCCAGCTACCGTTAGCTTGCCGAGGCTCCAGCACATCGACAAGCTGCTGGAGCCAGCTAACGTTAGCTTGCCGAGGCTACCAGCACGTCGACAAGCTGCTGGAGCAAGCTAACGTTAGCTTGCCGAGGCTCCAGCACATCGACAAGCTGCTGGAGCAAGCTAACGTTAGCTTGCCGAGGCTCCAGCACATCGACAAGCTGCTGGAGCAAGCTAACGTTAGCTTGCCGAGGCTCCAGCACATCGACAAGCTGCTGGAGCAAGCTAACGTTAGCTTGCCGAGGCTCCAGCACATCGACAAGCTGCTGGAGCAAGCTAACGTTAGCTTGCCGAGGCTCCAGCACATCGACAAGCTGCTGGAGCAAGCTAACGTTAGCTTGCCGAGGCTACCAGCACATCGACAGTTAACATTACATAAGGTTTTAGCGCGACGTGTGCATTCCAGAATGGCGAGCATGCAAAGTATGTTAGACCATTGGACTCGTGGCAGAGTTTACATTACACATAGAAACTGCACGACTCGCGAGAGAAGTCACACAGCTGTGTGCAACGCAGGGCTGAGGAGCTAGTTCGCTAATGACAATTGCGTGTTGACACGCCCACTACGCGAAGCCTCTGTGCTCCTAAATAACTTTTTCCAGTTCGCACATATCCATTATCTATAACTAATTCTATCTATTTTTAGGGGCAAATACGAGTGAAATAGTCGCGCTGTGGTTACATGACGTCATTGCTATTTTAGAGCTGCTCTACCGGTTACAAGGTATAGTCAAAATCCATACCGTAGAGCAAATTGATACCGTTTATACCGTATACCGTTTATACCGTCCACCCCTAGTGTGTGTGTGTGTGTGTGTGTGAGATATATAGAGAGAGAGGGGGGTGAGAGAGATGAGGAAGTGGCAAGAGAGAAAGAGAGCTGGGAGAGTGTGTGTGTGAGAGAGAGATGGGGGGGGTGTGTGATTACTCAGCCCTTGTGTGGGTGAATGTATCAAGTTCCTAACGTTTTCTTTCCCCTAATATTTCATGCACACTTTATTCATGGTTTTAAATTATTATTTTCTTTTAAGTTATTTTGTGCATCACTCTGTTTTGAATTTGATGCAAATTTGCAATGCATGAGGGTCAACCTTTTGTGTTAAATGGCTGCATAAAGCAAGCATTTGTTGACTCGCATGTTGATAAGAGTATTAAAACTTGGAACTTGAAAAAGATCCGTTTAAGGTAGACAAAAAAAATGCGATTAATTTGCGATTAATCGCGAGTTAACTATGGACAATCATGCGATTAATCGAGTTAAATATTTTAATCGATTGACAGCACTAATAAAAATACATCAACCCTGATTCTGCGGACCATTGGAGGAAGGACCCAATATTTAGCCTTCAGTTGTAGTTCAGTTCAAGTGTATTTACTTTCACTTTTAAAAGCTCGTCAGTCATCCGTTTTCACTCGACTCAAGCTGTGGTATTATTATCAAGTGGCTAATTCATCATACTCTGAAATAGAATACGTGGAAATTATTGGTTTTGCGCAAGATAAGTGAAAGCTACGGTAGAAAGAGATGCTGAGGTGAGAGATCAGCTTAACCTGGAATTGCTAATCTGACAAACTATTGTGGGTGAATAACTAATATTAGGTATTATTAGCTTGCAAATTCATCATTATTTTTATACATTTCATTTCACGTCAAATGTATATACTTTTTCTCTGGACTCTTTTCGTATCACAAACAGTACTGTATTTGCAAATCTGGTATGTCATAAATGTATAGATGTAGCAGTACTGTCTATCTGTATGTCATATATGTCATATATGTTACGATGAATTGAAAATGGGGGACCCTGATGTAAACAAGACGAAAGCCTTTCTCTGGTCTGCATCCCCTTAACAATTGTATGTATTGAGCTGTACTGTACTATACCCATTCTGCAATCTGTTAATAAAGTTTTCAATCAATCAATCAATCACATACCTACTCTGTGAAAATTATTGTTTTGTACTAAACCAGTGAAAGCAAGGTGAGAGATGTTTTGTTGTGTATTCTACTTTGTTCTCCAATAGTCCAGGACCAGTTTAGCCTACAATTGCTAATCTTACAAACTCTTGTGGGTGAATAATTAATTGAATCCTAATATATGTAATTAAAATCTGTAGAAAATATATCTATAATAAGCCAATTATCCATAAATGATAGACAGCCAACATTGTATTCATTGAGATGCCAAATGAACAGAAGTGCATTTACAACACATTGAGCTGGTATGCACAAATTGAATAGATAAACAAAATGACCAATTAAGCAAGTGACATGAGGAAAATGCACCTTTTTTAGGTATTATTATGTGTCCGGCAACAAAATCATCTGTATTTTAAATGTCTGAACCCTGGGTTGTTTGACACCCTGCGCCAGAGGGTGGGGAGCTTTTGTGGACCAATTGGCCAACCGATTTATATCTTTAATACCGAGACATGTATGAGTTTGGAATTACTAGAGAACTTATTGTATGTTTGGCTGTGGTGCACCTACACTCCCACCACCTTTACCATACAAACCTTTTTTTAATTTCTTGGATTTGTGTCAACTGTCAAGATTATAAAACAATATTAAAGTGTTGGTAACTAGTTAGTTATTGTAGCGGTAATTTTTCCTTCTCAAAACTACCCGGTGCAGGTTTAAGTCCACAGATCAGACTAACTGTACGTTTGAGAGAGGGAGAACGATATGGAGAGTGTGTGTGTGAGAGAGATTGAGTGGGAGGACAGAGAGAAAGAGAGAGAGGATTGGAGAGACAAAGAAAAATAGAGGTAGAGAGAGGCAGAGGGAGAGATGGAGAGAGAGACACACACTAGCATAACCTAATAAAAATCCTTACAGTTAATAATG